>NC_132887.1:17589357-17879357 GCF_030463535.1 Salminus brasiliensis
ACAGATTTTGTAGTATGGAAAAGAATGCTGGGGAACATGCCAAAGAAACTCCAGTACATTAGACTGCACTCCAGCACACAGAAAAAGATGGATGAACTTGTCTATTGTCCCAATGTGGCAGGCTGGCAACATTTTGGTTTCCAACCAAATAAATATCAGCGATCCTACTTTTTCCCTCACATTTTCTAAAACATTTCCAGGGCAATTTCCATGACTTTTATACATGACAACACACATACAATAAGCCCATTAAAAGCCTCTCAGAATTAGTTTTTACACATATCGTTAATAAATGAATAATTCATGAAGTTTAACACTGCCATGCTAAAAATGGCTTATTCCTACATGATGCAGAAAAATACAGTAGTATAGTACACGCATTTTATTACCCCAAGGCTAGACTATTGCAACGCACTATTGTCAGGATGTTTCAGCAGGAACTGCTGTAAACATCAAATGCTGCAAAACTACGAAAACTAGAACGTTTGATCATATCAGCCCAGATCTATCAGAACTGCAATGCCTTCCAGTTAAATTCTGTATTGATTATAAAATTCCCCTACATGGAGATCATACTCCTATTAGGAAAACAGCAAGCTATAAGTTACTGTATCCCCACTCAGCAGCACTACCATCATGCTGCCCTCCCCCTTCTTCTTCTTCTCTCAGAACTTCTGGCTCACAATCATCACCATCATCATCCCATAATGGCTCATCGTCTGGCAGCATCAACCACCCATTCACACATTCCAGCACCCAGCCCCCCTGCTCCAACCTGTCCTTCACAACAACCCAGGTGAGAAATGAGCTGAGGAAGATCAAGCCTAAGAAAGCTACAGGTCCTGATGGAATCAGTGCCAGGCTCCTTAAGTCCTGCGCTGATCAGCTGTGCAGGGTAGTTGAGCATATGTTCAACCTGAGCCTGAAACTGGGAAGAGTACCACAGCTGTGGAAAACATCTTGTGTGGTACCTGTGTCCAAAACACAGCACCCAAAGGACCTAAACAGCTACAGGCCGGTGGCACTGACTTCCCATCTGATGAAGTCACTGGAGAGGCTGGTCCTCAACCACATTCGCCCTCTGGTGAGCCCATCCATGGACCCTCTTCAGTTCGCCTACCAGCCTGGTGTCGGGGTGGATGATGCTGTCATCTATCTTCTACACAGAGCTCTTTCTCACCTGGAGAAGCCCGGCAGCACTGTGAGGATCACCTTCTTCGATTTCTCCAGTGCTTTTAACACCATACAGCCAGGCCTCCTAAAGGACAAGTTGGGACATTGTGGAGTGGACAGTCACCTGTCAAACTGGATACTGGACTACCTCACCAACCGACCACAGTATGTGAGGGCACGGGACTGTGTCTCTGACTTGGTGGTCAGCAGCACAGGAGCCCCTCAAGGAACGGTCTTGGCACCGTTCCTCTTCACCCTGTACACTGCTGACTTCATGTACAGCTCACCGACCTGTCACCTCCAGAAGTTCTCTGATGACTCAGCGATCGTCGGCCTCATATCCAATGAGGAGGACAGCGAGTACAGAGAACTTATTCAGGACTTTGTGGACTGATGTCTGCGGAACCATCTGCAGATAAACGCTGGAAAAACCAAAGAACTGGTGGTGGATTTCCGCAGGTGCAGACACCCCCCTCCATCAGTGAACATCCGCGGTATGAACATCGAGAGTGTGGACTCTTATAAATACCTGGGTGTTCATCTGAACAACAAACTGGACTGGTCAGTCAACACTGCAGCTCTCTACAAGAAAGGCCAGAGCAGACTCTACCTGCTGAGGAGATTGAGGTCCTTTGGAGTGCAGGGAGCGCTCCTGAGGACGTTCTTCGACACAGTGGTGGCATCTGCCATCTTTTATGGAGTGGTCTGCTGGGGCAGTAGCATCTCGACGGCAGATAAGAAGAGACTGGACAAACTCATAAAGAGGGCCGGCTCTGTCCTGGGGTGCTTCTTAGACCCAGTGCAGGTGGTGGGAGACAGGAGGATGACAACCAAGCTGGCATCCATGCTGGAGAACAGCTCCCACCCCATGCATGAGACTCTGGCAGCACTGGGCAGCTCCTTTAGCGACAGGCTGCTTCACCCCAAGTGTGTGAAGGAGCGGTATCGCAGGTCCTTCCTTCCTGCTGCCGTCAGACTACACAACCAGCACTGCTCCCAGCGGACCACATACACACACACTTAACTACACACACATGTTCATGTTCAGGGAATACTATGTGCAATATCCCACCCCCATGTGCAATTAAGAGTCTTTTGCTGTAAATAATATTGTTTATTGCTTTTTTAATTCTTATCTATATTGTGTGTATGTAGTGTAAATTATTTATTTATCTAAATTTTTGTAACTGAGTGTCCTGCTATCCCTTTCTGCTGTTACACTGTGAATTTCCCCACTGCGGGACTAATAAAGGACTATCTTATCTTATCTTATCTATCTTAAGGCTATGTAGTGCTATGTAGTGCTCACATGTGGTACCTTGTAATTCTGCAGATGTTAATCGAAATTGACATTGTCATCCAAGCTTAGTTAAAGCTATTTTCAGATTCTTCGGCATGACGTTTTAGGGAACCTCTTTTAGGAAGGGAGCAGTTATACCTGTTGTCAAGTTGAGGACAACCCCAACTGAGGCTGTGTGGTAGATAATATCCGCCCCCTCATTCAGGTAATGCACATTGTTGCGGCAGTCGTTGCCCCGGTAACCAAACACTAGCTCTAGCACCAGGTCCTGCAGGAAGAGTGAAAGAGAGGGGTTAGGGTCAGGGGTCATCTCCATGGCAATAGCAGAGAGGTTAAGGGACTCTGCTTTCAGGATGAGAAAGGACAGGCAGAGAGGAACCATGCTGCAATTAAATTAAGCGAGGTTAACAAGATGAGCGAAGCTAATGGGTCTCCCTTGGGCTCTGTGTGTCTAGAGTCCACCATAAAACAGGCTTCTGACTCAGCAACCAGATGAGATATGCACTGAATAGACAGGAAGAACTTTATACTGTGCATGCACATATTCACAATACTGCTAATGGACAGATTACCAGAAAAAGAAAATCACACTAAGCAAAATAAACGAAGGATATTTTCTTATATACATATATTCTTATATGATATATTATAAACAATATATCATCACTGTCATGCAATTTTTTTTCTTTTCATTTTTGCCATTTTTGTTACATGTTACAAAGTTTCTTGATGAATAAACCAAGAGAAATCTTTTCACACTGATTTCCAGTGAAAGTTAAAGCATGCTGCCTTTTTTTACACCCGTAAAGTTGGAGTCACAGTGATGATATGTGCTGTTGTACATTTGGTGTGCCAGTCTGTCTTACACTTACCTCAATGGGCCTCTTCTTCTTGCCCACATTGTTGGTTTGCAGTTTCTCTGGCACTGGCAAAGCCCTGCTCACTGGGGGTCTATTCCCAAATAAAGCATAAATGATTAAAACTAAAAATAATTTACAATAAAATAGTTCATTAAAATAATTCACCTTAAAAGAAAAAGAGGCAGAGAACAGCAGGGTAATCTTACCTCGAGCCCCTTTACGGAAGCATTGACAAAAAAAGAGAGAACATTAGAACCACTGTCTCTCATTTAGCAGTCATCAAAGTGCACCAGGTCGTAATAGCACAACACACGGACACTGAGAACACATAAAAATGCACAATACAGAGCTGGAGAAGCTATGAACTCAAATTATTTTCTCAGCAACAACCATGATTATGTAAAAGTGTAATAGTATGTGGCCTAAATCAACTTACAGCTGGCAAAGCAAGAGGCTTACTTACCCCAAAACAAGAGATTCAAATTTCTACTTCAAATAAGGTTACTGACCATGTGAAGTACAAAAAGAATGTGCTTAGGTCCAAAGAACCCAAAATTCTTGCCTCTTGCTGGCATGACCAGAAGCTGAATGACTTTAAAGCGATGAAGGAAGGGCAGCCAGCCAAGCACTTACTGTAATGCAGTGCTATCTATTCTAATGTGGGATTGCAATCCCCTGCTGTCAAAGCACCTACAGTAAGCGTTCCATAAAGAAACATCAGCTAAACGCTAAGTTGCACTTATTATTTTGATGAAGGGAATGGCAAAAGGTGAGCTGAATGGAAACGATGACCACTGCAGAATGGTGTTGCGGAAATTCACAGAGCACACAGAGAGCAGTAGTTTTCTCAATGAGTACTTCGTCATCCTTACCTGACTACCCCCTGCCTTCACATGGTGACAAAGAAGAGTGCAGGGTAGAGATAGACACAGGAGTAAGGAAAAGAGGAAGAGAAAGACACCAGGGTGCCATATTACTCAAAGCCAAAGTGCCCCATATATCATCATTCTGCTTTCAATCAATACTGTGATGTTTCACAGGCAAAAATGAATCTTTTTTTGTGGAATACAGACAATCAAAGACTTGACCACTGCTGGGGTGTACCCTCAACGTGTAGGCAAAAACATATCATATCAAACGAATAACATATCTTTCAATTTATTCGTTTTATTTAAATGAACAATAGTCAAATGGTCACAGAGACATTATGATGCATGATTTAGCTGTCAGTCAAGTGTCTTTGGGCAACTTGACAGCAGTGGAGAGTTTTAGTGCATATTAAGCTGTGCAGTGAAATCTCCTCTGTTAAATGACCTACCTACAAAAGCACATTGAAAGCTTTCATTTTTCTGAGAGGTTGCACTGCATGAGTTAATTCATTCGTGAGGAGCTTTCTAAATGTGTAAAGTTCCCTAGTTGTATCTTGACACAGTACAGAGTTTGGCTTTAGGTAAAATGACACCCACATGAGCCCATCTAAACCACAGCAAAACACAAACTATTAGTGGTGTAGGAATGTGAGCTAAACGTGCACTATGAAATTCTGAAGAACAGGAGAATAGCACTGAACACTGATAGGGGAAACACTTCACATTAGCCAAATATATACAAATATAAACAGTCAAAATGGGTATCACAATATTATGTTTTGCAATACTGTGTTTATTCTTAGACACACAAAATTATTTTTAATTAACAGCTTATATGCTAGGATTTGTGTCAGACAGTGGTTCTTTTTTTGTTGTGTTCAAACCCAGCCTGCAAGATAACAGTGATAACAGCAAGGTAACAGTCTTCAGATCCCACTGTTCTGATTGCATTAAAAGGCAACTTTTATAATTTTTTATGTATAATTTTATGTATATGGTGGTGCATTTTTATACTAGTTTTCAGACAGTTTGATTTAAATAAATCTCAATACATTGCCTAGCTTACAGCATTGCAATATAGTGAAATGTAACCCTTGTATTGTGATGTGTATCATATCTCCATACACAGTCCTTGTAAGGTACCGAATAAAAAAGGGGTCCTCTGATGACAATAACTCAGTATTCAGTAACTGCTTAAGCAAACTCCTTAAATGACACCCCTTCCCCTGAACCATCACTGTTTACACTGTTAAAAAGGGAAACCTGATTCCCAAGACAGGGAAGACCTTGGACCAAGTATCAGATATAGAACTGAACTTTAAAAGCAGGCAAATCATTAGGGAGTGGAAGTAAAACATGTCTGTCCAAACATACCTTTCATCTACTGATGGCTCTTTCTGTTGTAAGTGGGGCTTGACCCCTGTCATGGACCGCATGTTGGTGGATAAGGCCTTGATTACATAGTTAATCTCGTTCTCCCGAGTCACATCACTGTCATACCCTGCAAGAAGCAAAAGGACAGGGCAGAGGATGAGAAGACACTTCACTTTAATGCCTGGAACACCTCATTTTAGCTGAAAGAAAAAAAGTAGTCACATGAAGTATGACTATTTTCTCCTAAAAGCTGGCAAGCATATAACCTCAATCAGGTATAAGGCTACATTGAGCTTTCAGTTCCTCTCACCCCCATCATCTTCACTCTGGATGTCGGACTCCTCGCTGTCGCACTGACGCACCTCCCGGCAGCCCTCTGCCTCATGGCTCCAGATCATGAGAGAGGTGTCAGCTCCACCAGCTGATACCAACAGAGAGTCATCGTGCGTCCAGCGCACATTGGTCACATGGGTACTGTGAGCCACGTAGCGCTTAAACTTAGCATACTTTCCCTGGACAAAGACACATGATAGAGCATTTAAAACAATGTGGTAATTAACACATATTTTTGTTAATAATGAAGGTTCATAAACAAAAACTATGAGTCATACACTTACAATCTAGAGTTTCCAAAAATGATGAGCAGAAAAATATGCTCATGCTCTAAATCAGACTCAATTTCCAGCTGTTCATCACATACAGAACTGCATTGTAGTATTAATGAGCATCATTCTTACCTTAACAGGATACCTGAAGAGCTTGACATATCCAAGGTCATCACCTGTTGCCAGCACTTGCCTGTCGTTGCTAAGACACGCAGCAGTTACCTCGGTAACCTCACTGACCACTGGCCAGACGCCCTCACAGGAGCTTCCTAGCACACATGTCCATGTGCTCCACTCAATCTTCTCCACCTGGAAACAAACATATTAGACAGGTACAAACTGAAATGTTTCCACTCTGCTCCAACACAATCAAAAGCTAGTAAGGTAAGTGCCTGTGATAAAGTTCTAGTGGTCTTAAGCGCGTCCCAATTCTTCGCCTCCAAATTTAGACTTGTGCAAATAAAAAGTGGGCCATGTTCTTGCCCTTATAAGTGCCCTTCCTCCTGTTGAAGCCCAGAATAAGGGCAAGTCAACAGTAACTGCGGCAGTGCCATAGAAACATCCTGAGCGGCACCCTCACCTCTGTGGCAGGAATGGTTTGCTTCTTCCCACGAGGGGCCTCAAAAAATAGCTGCTCCTTAGCTGCAGTGTTGACCTGCAAAAGCTTCCCTGATGAGAGAAGATACAACTGTAACAAATGCTTACCATATAATTCCACAATTGTTCAATTTTAATTGTGATTACAATACCAGACTGTCTGACCTCAGGGAAAAGGACAAAATGGGGGCCCACAATATATTGACGTGTATTATCTTTAAGTGTGTGTCTAATTTTTTTCCAGGTAGAGACATCATCTTTAAGCCAGCGTTCAAATGAAGGTGGAGTGGAACTTTTCCAATTAATCAAAATAAAACAGTGTAAGGGTTTAAAAAGCAAGGACATTGGAATATGCAGCAGAGAAAGTAGAATCTTTGGGCAAAAAAAAACTAATATTTCCACCAGTGGAAAAGGTTACATTTTGCAAATGATTTAAAAACAACATTTCTTTAGGTTTATTTTTGTTAAATTACCTCCATCTCTCAATATGAAGATGAAATTAAGACCAAACATCTAAAACACACATTTTCTCCTCTATGTTTATCTGACATTTATCTGTATGTTTTATAGTACTCGCTCACCTCTTTTGTCCCAGTCTAGATGGGTGATGTAGTTCATGGAGCCTTTGCAAACGCCCACCCTCTTGCTGCTCATCACATTGTATATATCCACAAAGCTGTCGCCTGATGCCACTGCCAAATATTTTCCAGAACCTGCGGCAAGCAGACCAATTTACTAGCTCTTTAAACTGCATGCAAAACTTATTCTCATTAACATGCTAATTTATTCCACAAAATATCTTAGCCTAATTGCATTAGCATACAGCATGTGAAAGCCCAAAACAGCGTATACTATCACACTGAACATGTCTATGTCAATTAATTAATGCCACATGCTCTTAAGCTCAAGAGCAGTTATTTAGAAAAGACATGCCTTCATATAAAACTTTTTCACTTTTTTTCATTCCTTATAGTCTGACTGTGCTGGATTTCATTTTCAAATTTCAAACCCAGGCAAGCTCTATTTGCGGCTCAGAATAAATGGAACACTGTCTCAGACGTATCTGGCTTGTGTGCCAGCACCAGGGTGCCAACTAACCTGGAGAGAAACGGATGTCGGAGATGATGTCCTTGCGGTGGTGGAATGACACAAGGTCCTCCAGAGTGTCTGCGTTAACGATGAGAAAGCTGCCATCATTCAAACCCACTGCCAGAGCCTTGCCATCCGGAGAGAAACAGCAGCAGCGGCCACCTGCAGACCCACAATCATACTGTTACATTCATGTGCCTGCACTCCAACCAACATTTTCTGCTGCCGGAACAACTAATCTACCAGAACATTGCTTATGGTTTCAAAGCAAATAAACAAAATGCTGTTAGAGCACAAGGCATAAGCAGGAACCTACTGTTTTATGTAGGGTCAACTGCTCTAATGTGGAATACCTACATGGTGTAGCTCTTCCTTATATAAACAAAAGTCAGTAAAACTTTGGGTTAACAAGATCCAAATCACTTCTAATAAATGTCCCAAAATATTAATTTAAATGTTCTCAATCTAAGATTAGTATAGATCAATCTTCAAACAGGAACCACCCCAAAGAAAAATGTACTCCTAGGCTAATTCACCCTAATTAACACAGAAAATGCACAAACATTCAAATTTAGTGTTTTCAAAATGATTTAAATGAATCTGATGTTAATCTAATTGTAGAGAGTTACAGTTTTTGATCTCCTCGCAATAATTTGATTAAACTGATTTGGTCGATATTGATGCACGGCTGTCTACAGGGCTGCACAAAGATGACTGCCAGGGATTGGAGAACTTTTCATTGCTACAATTTTCTTAAGTGCCTCTGCCTGCAGAAAGTCAATATGCTCTTAGTATTAATTTGCAATTTGCTGAAAGAGATTCGCTCAACTTATATTTTTCAGTTAAAAAAAAGGTCCAATAATTGATAGAGAGCCAACATCACACTCTCTATGAACAAAAACTACATGGAGAGTAGAGCTGCAGAAAGCATCCATAATTAGGCAGTGGGTTACTCAGAATACAGTTTCACTGTTTCTCAAATGCCTTCTATTACACTAATCCTTTAAAAGCCCCTAAAAACACTTTCATACTCTACTAGCAGTGAGCACAGAAACTGGTTACATATAGTATTCAAGGCTTTGTTTTCCCAAGTCATATACTGTCATTTCAGACGATCAATATTTCTATGTATTAATAGTAAGTATGTGACTTTAGGACTTTGAGTCTAGTGTGGATCCCAATTTGCTCCCCTTGGCTTTTACTTTGTTGCCTGCCGAGTTAAAGCTCCCCTTCTGCCGATGCTGGAACAAGAAAAGTCACATTCACAGGGGCCCATAACTAGCAGAGTCTGAAGGTGATGTGCTGCTCTCTGTACGTTCTTTTTACTGTTTTATCAGCTTTGACTTGGGCTATCATTAGTGGGCTGGGTGTATGTAAACTTTGTGGGAGGAAATATAACAAGTAAAGACTGCTGAATAACAGTTTTGGGGTTTGGGCTTTCTTTTGCTGGAGGACACAACAGTGTTTGTTGTTATATAAACAAGAAAGCCTTTGATATAAAAATAAAATGTATACTAAGTGGGTGTTGCCCTAATTGTCTGTTTCTAATCGTAATAGTGGCCAAAACAAGAGAGTAAAACAAATAAATATGCAAATTAATATTAAAATATATCATCATGTAAACAGCCAACCAATCACTGCCAGTTCAGTGAGAATGACCTATGTTTAATCTATGTGACAGCCCTAGCATCAACAAAGAAACATCTTTTTACCTTACCTTTTTTGAGTTTGCGCACAGCAAGCATACAGTGGCTGGGAGACAGATCCCAGATGCGCAGGGTCTTGTCATCACTCACAGTGGCACACAGTGGCAGGTGAGGGTGGGTGGCCAAACCCCACACTTCTCCCTCCATATGACCCTGGATGCCCAAAACAGAACACACACTTCAATGCAGCACGCACTCTGATTAATGGCCTGTGGGTGCACCTGGGGACTCTTTCACTGCAGCACTCGGAGCTCTGTTCCCCAAAAGCTTTGCAGTGTAATGATCACCATTACATGGTAGAGAGAGATTGTCCAAAGCTTAATGCTGACTGTTTTAGGGAATCCAGATCCAGAGCAGCAGTTTGAAGAGTGCTGTGCATCACCCAGGACACCCTGTTTAAACACAGAGGCTAGGAAATAATTCAGTAACAATGCAGTTGAACCAAATTTATATTAATAAGACAGATAAAAGTGTTTATTTTTTTTTTATAACAAAGCAGCTATAAAAGGGATGGCTTAAAAGGTGTAATTCATGAATACCTACAGTACACATGGACAGAATGGACTGAATTCAATTCTGACATTATTTATGCGATAAGCAAAGTCTGTCATTAAGCCACCTCCCCAAAACAACAATCCTTCTTAGGTCTGATCTACCAACTCTTGGAGAGTGGGCTCGACTTAATTACCAAATCCAGGCCCACACAACACCTGCATTCATTTCGAAATTTCTTTTTTTCATTGGAACTGGAACACTTGGTGAAATTCAAGGCTGTCCAGCCATCTGTTGTGCCTAAACCAGCACAAGCTGTCCTGTTTATAATGCACCATTAAGAAAAACCTCTGAAAGGAACTGAATACACAATCAATTAGCTGTACCTTCGCATTCATATATGCTTGTGTTCTACGGTTAAAAAAAAGCCCAAACCTCCTTATTTCCACCACTAACAGCAGTGTGGAATTATTAATTATGGGGCAGCGGTGGCTATGGGGCAGTGGTGGCTCAGCGGTTAGAGCGCCGGGATATCGATAACAGGGTTGTGGGTTCGATTCCCGGGCTCGGCAAGCTGCCACTGTTGGGCCCTTGAGCAAGGCCCTTTACCCTCTCTGCTCCCCGGGCGCTGGAGTTGGCTGCCCACCGCTCTGGGTGTGTGTGTGTACTCACTGCCCCTAACACGTGTGAGTGTGAGTGTGTGTTCACTACCAGATGGGTTAAATGCGGAGGACACATTTCGCTGTACAGTCCACACTGTACAGTGACGAATACGTGCACCTTTATCCTTTATCCTTTATCCTTTAAGATTTAAAGATTTTCTTCTGAAGATCATTCAATGTCTCATTCTTTAAAATTACAATATAATCTTAATTGACAACATTCAGATAATTGATACAAATAGTATCAAAATAAGAAAGGACTGGACTTCCTACCTTTTCTTCTCTTTCAGAAAGAGTGTAAACAAATATACTCCATCATATTAACCTACAGCAACATCTCAAAAAGAAAACTAACACTGCTTTTTCACAGAAAAAGTGAAAACTAACACCGCTTTTTTTCTTTTTTAAGTTTACAATTGGAAACAAGTTCAGCTGATGTCAGATGGTGTACTGGGTTGTAAACAAATTTAGTTCCCAACATCCGTAAATCATAACAGCTGACCTCTTCCACACTACTCTCCTAATGAACTAAATTAACCAAAGACCAAATCAAATCCAAAGACTTCATTGGAGAAAAGTAAAGAATACTGGGCAGATCTAATCTGCCTTTGGTAGATCTGTCACGGAAAATGTCACAGTGTGGATTTTTCTTTTGAATCAGCAGCAAAACAAGTTGTAATATTTAATAACATTATTAAATTGGCCTCATATGATATTGCACATCCTGCAATGTGACTATTGTGCATGCCCACATTGCTCGATGACGATGCTGAAACGACATATTGTGCTGCCCTACTGAAAGTGCTATTTATGCCTTTTCCAGTGCAAGCATAAAAAAATTACTGTGTGTTAGTACCCCTTGATCTAAGGTTATGGAGAAACAAAAATGACAAGACCCACTGGACTATGCTGATGATCAAGGACATGAAATAACAAAGTAAAACATATCCAGTATGATTTCAAGCTAACTGAAATGATAAATCAGTTCAGGGCTTATGCCAATTTTGCGCTGGAAAATGTGAACATGAAAGTCTTTATATGTAACAAAAAATTTAATGTCTATCAGCATCTGTTTTGTATTGTAATAGTGGGCAGCCAATTAATCACTTCTTACAAAATTTATTGAGAGTAAAACTCCCTTTGAGGTTTAATTGAAGGTAAAACTGTTTTCTCACTGTACTGCTTTATGTTATAGCATGAACTCTATTTACATATGATATACAACATACATATGACAGTAAAGCATACGGGTGCACAACACTTACATAATCTTTTTTTTTTGACTGACACAAACGGACACACACCAACATACACAAATCAGTTGCCATAACACTTGAAATCATCTCAGAATTTACAAATTGCAGCCTTAATGACACCGGACACTTGGTGTAAAAAGCCTTAATAAATGTTTATGCAGGTTTACATCAGATCTCATGGAGGATTTGTGTAGGTGTCTGGTTATTGTGATGAATGCTGCCTTTCAGTCTAACTCCACTGCACTCTCATTACCATTCCTAAACTGTAATTAACTGGACATTCAATTTATTTAACTTTTCAATTCATTCACGCATCATAACACCTGACCATTCAAGTATTATACTTTAAACCAATACTGATCAAAGATCAGACCCAGAAACTTTCTTTAAAACGTCCTTAGAAATCCTTCACATCTTATTTATGAAACCTGTGGAAAGAGACAATACAACACTCCTTACCTGGACCAGCAGAGTGATTGGCCCACTTTTGTCCACCTCCAAAATCTCCCCATTCTTCGTTCCTACAAGTATGTGTCCATGACCCAGAGATATGGCACGAATGGAGGGATTGTCCTCTAATAATAATCCTGCACAGGAGACGTGATATGTCCTGATGCATCAGTGACCTTGACTTTGTTCATGAGAAACAATACAGAAAATGTTCCATTGTGGAAATTACAGCTACGAGGTGCTCTAATAAACACACCTCTTCAATGACACAGTGGTAAAAGCTATGACGCTCTTTATGTGATTACATGCTCTGAATCAAGAATGTAAAAGATCAGATGCCTACCTTTGGACCCTGGGGCAAGCACAGATCTCTTTATGGCATATGTCTTGAGGCACCTCTCAAAAGTGTCATCCCACAAAGCAACTATGCCATCTTTTCCACCAGTCACAAAGCCCTAGAGGCAAGAGGAAAATTATTCATTAATGGTTAAACCGCTCATACAAACATGACAGTACCTGCACTTCAATAAATCAAGTTGATCATTTCAAATTTCAATGATTAATATGCAAGTTGCTATTTCTCTCTCTGGGTACCTTCTCCAGGGCATGCATACTGAAGACTGGTCCATCATGGGCTTTGACTGTCTTCACCAGGAACATGTCCCTCCAGATGCAGATGTCTCCAGTGCATGTCCCAGAGAACACCATCTCTTCTGTCCAGCCATACACTGCACACATCATGGTCTCAGTCTTCCCCATGCTGCCCTTCTTCCCTATCAGACCTCCTCCTAGGCAAACACAGAAAGACTTTTTATGCAGGAAAGTAAAATCTGATTTCATCTGATATCAACAGACCCATAGAGTCACTACTTTCCTATTTACAAGTCAGTGGAGCCATACACTGACTTGAGCCTGTTATTGTAAGGTACAAATGCTGCATAATGTTGCTTTAAAGTAAGTTTATACAGGTTTAATAGAGTAACCATTTTGGACCAAATCACATAAATGTATCCTTTTATGCCAACTGGCCAATGGTTCACTATCTTACCTGCTTTATGCCAGAACTTCATATGCTTGACTCCAGCAGTGATAAGCTTGTCAGGCATATACGGATTGATTTTAACAACAAATATTTTGTCCTTGCTCCCCCTGAAAAAACAAATTCATTCAATTTAATTTAAATATATTTACAAAGCTTTTTTGACAACAAATGTTTTACAGAGAGCTTGGTCCGAGTTTCTTTTGAAGAAGTCAAAAGCGACAGTGGCAAAGAGAAGAAGAAACATTGAGAGGAGCCAAGATTCAGTCTGAAACAGCAGGAATGTAAAGATATATCTTAATAATATTAGCCATCTATCTATGGATACACTTGTCAGCTCTAAAAATAAGGCAACGGAGTAAAGCTGCTCTCTGTCATAACAGAACAGTTTAAAAGTTCACGGGAGCCACTGCTTGGCTGTAATTGAGCTGTCTGCTGTGCCATTTTTACTGTCTGACTCGCAGCAGCCTAGGCAGTAGAGAGGATAGAAAGAGAGACACAGGGAGAGTGAGAGAGAGAGAGCCAGCAACGCTGTCCCCTGCTCTACATTAGGCCCTGTCGCAAAGCGGGCAGAGCAGTGAGCAGTGGCTACACTGTCAGGCCCTATTTACTTCCACCCGCCTTACCACCCTCGCTGCCTGCCAGGGTCCTGTGGTGCAGCTCACTCACGTTATCCCTAGCTTCTGAGCGCACAAGCAATGAAACCAACAGTAGCAACAAGAAGGAAAGAAAAGGAATATATCACACGTTAACATCCAGTATAATTAGCACTCTTGCATACAGTTCTTCCAGTGTTTCCTCAAATTTCACTATTAACAGAGTATTTTGCTTGGAATAAACACTGAACATCCAATAGTGTCGATTACTGTGTTAAACATAGGCTGTCATGTGTGTTTTGACCGAAGAATTAAAGGGTCATTTCCCAGGATAAAGGCTCACTCATTCGTCACGTGAAAGAGAAGGCAAGTAAGATAGAGCAGCAAGTTAAGACTGCTGAGCTAATGACCACGCCTGAATGAGACAGACATAAATGGAAGAGCTTGAGTCAGGTTCTTAGAAAAGATGCAGGGAGGAGAGCAATTTACTATCCGACAAACGTCAATCCATTACCAGAATGAAGCAATAAACGGGGCGACAGCAAAAACAACAAATTCAAGTTCCAAATACAGCATCCAAAATAGACTTGCTATGTTACTTTACTTACGCTGTAAAAGCCATTTATCATTATTCTAATGCAAGCCTTTGTCACTGTTACTGAACTCTAAATCCCATTGTGTGTGCATATGCTCACTTAGAAACTGTTACAGTGCATCCAACAATAAAGGTAGCAGTGTGCTTATTTAATAGGCAGAGCACAAGGTAGCAGAAAAACTGTAATTCCACATTTTTTATATGTCAAATGTTAACATGCATGTGGCTTCAACTACACTGGGGAAAGATGATGAGTTGCAAGGGAAAATATATCTCAATGCCAGTAATGTATCACCAGTGAAATGTTGATAAAAGCAAGATAATATTTAGTGTTTAGTAATGTCTAAGCTTAGAGGTATCCTTTGAATTATTGGTCTATTCTAACTAGCTAAGGTTTTTCTTGGGTAATAGCAAAGCACTGTAAGTTGCTCTGGATAAGAGCGTCTGCTAAATGCCATAAATGTAAATGTAAATGTAAATATTAATAACAGGCAACTAACCGGAAAGCTGAAAGCTTTTCTCCCTTCCTCCAGTCCCAGAGAACAATGGTATGATTGTCATCCAGACCCACAGAGGCCAGTCGCTTTCCATCAGCTGAAAACAAGATGCACAGTCAGCATCAGCTGCTAATGAATGCCATAGCAGTGTGACACATTATGTAATCACTGTCTTATTAGCATGTGACCACTGTAACAATAAAAGAAAGACCTCATTAGGAATGCATTATGACAGTACATAAGCAGAGGCATGGAGGAATTTCTATCATCCAGCATTTGGTCATGCATATAAACGGATAGTGTTTAAATAGATAACGGACAGTGTTTAAGAACCAACTGCTTTGATCTTTAAGAAGCAATAGGGTTAGTTCAACACACAGATCGCAGGTCACGCCCAGAACAGGTACTGTGAGTGTGTCTGTTGCTATTTCCAGCAAGCAGACAGACAGGCAACAGACAGAGAGCTCACACTCTAACAGGATTGCTGAGGGTGTCAATATTAAATTAGCTCTGCTATCCACAGTTAAGAATTCCATTTCAGAGCAAAACAGTCACAGAACGTGAATTATATTCCTTTTGATGAAATTAAAACATGTCTGTTTGTTCTGTACAATTATCCTGATTTAAATATACTATGCAAAATATATTTAAATAATATTTTAAATATAAACATTAAATGTTTACTGATTTTAGACCTAAAATAGCAAAAATCAGTCCAAGGTTATAAACCTTGGTTACAGGTGATGTGTACTGAAACTAGACACTGTGGACTGGCACATTACCTGAAAAGTCAAGAGTGCACACTCCAAACTGATGAAATCCTTTGAGAACTGACAGAGGTTTCAAAAATTCTGTTTCCCAGACGTGTATAGCAGAGTCTCGTCCCACCTGTAAAAACAAATACACAGGTATGAATCTCAAAGCTTTTAGAAATAAATGCACACTTTGACCAGAACTGAGAGGCCAGGTTAACATGTGGACATAGCATTTCAGATGTAGGAATTTACCCAGTTCAGCAGCAGCAACAGCTATGTTAGAATGTTATCAGTAACTAACACTAGATCTTTGTAATCTGCTGTTCCTCTGCCATATCCTTTAACAGCTCAGTCATATCTGCACCTTATTTGAAGCACATGAGATGCTAGCTGCCACTCATCTGTGATAAAATCTACCTTGACATAAGATTCTGTGGTAATGGTCGTCCACGCATCACGTTACAGCTATCCTGCCAGTATTCTTCAATGATTCCATGACTTTGGAACATAGCGTGAAAGCACTTTTTCTAAGCTTGTATTCAGACTGATTACTGATGCAAATCCTTGGCAATAAAAGTTGTAATGGAGTTGTGAGATATTTGCTGCACTCTTTCTGATTTGGGTGGACGTTTTGGCATTGTTTGCTCTATGGTCCCACAGACAAGGTGCTTCCATACACTAGCTTATAATGCAGAGGGTGCCTCACTCATCCTTCTAGTGCCTCTGTTATGTGTACACCACAGATTGTCTGATGCTGCACTTCCGAGCTTCCCCTTTCCATGTCAGCATCAAGATGCATCTAAGAATAAAATTTCCCCCCCACCCTTTGACACAAGACTATCAATATATCCAGACTTTTTTTAATGGGGTGAAGATTCTGCTACTGTGCTGAATTTCTAAAGGAGATGGATCCTGATGGAAACAAAATTCTAAAATTAGGAGCCAGACATTGGTCTCTATAGAACTTGGCTACAAAACGGATGGAATATTTGATTTTTAAGTGTTGATTAAAAGTTACATAATAAAACTTTAATCCCTAATAATAACTGTTCAAATGCTATATGGTGTAGGGGGAAAATCAGCTTTAAACATTTTTTCTTTTTCCATCCCATTTCCCCTTTCTCATTCCACCCTCACCACCCACCTCTACTTCCTCTACTTCCCCAGAGTTGATCTCTGTTTGTTGTTGTTTTGGCTTAAGTAAAGCCTTGAACCTAAAGCTTGGCGATAAGGTAAAAATTACATGCATGGTATTTAAAGACATTTTCACGATATACTACTCTTATTGTGATATTTTTTCATGAAGATAAAATTCACCAATAGCTGCAGATTTAACAACTAACAACTGATATCTAAATACTCACACAAAATGCTTTTTATGCTTTTTTTCTACTCCATACAATTAAACAGGACAGCGTTCTGTAAGCCCTAATGATATTGACAATATACTCAGAAAAGCATAATGTGTATTATGGTAACAAAAATATTGTATATGAAATATTAGATTTGATAGTGAACAGTGGCCATATTGCTTCTTGTTACATAGTTTCAGGGCTAAAGCAAAACATTTGAGATGAGGCAGAGTGTTAGCGTACTTGGCCTGTAGCTACATAGTCCTTGAGGGGGTGAATGGCCAGACAAAGGATGTCGTCGTCGTGGCCCAGGTAGAAGCGCTGTGTGTTCTGCTGTCTGTTATATACCACTCCCACTGCGGCCACATGGTACACAATCTCCCCGGTCTGGGTGTAGAACAAGTTACTTCTGCAGTCGTAGCCTCGGTAACTGAAACACCAGCCAAGCAAAACTGTGAAACCATCATCAGCTCAGGTACATTTTTGTTTTTTTGAATAGAGAAGCAAGCGAGGCAGTGATGGTGTGAAAATGGGTGTGGTGGAGCTTACCCGTGTATAAAGTGCAGTCTTGCTCCACTGGCTGGAGCTCTTTCCCTCTTCTTCATAGCTGCAGCTCGATGCTTCTCTTTGTACTGCTCTTTAAGCTGAGGTAGATCTTCTTTGTAAACCTACACAGAAGCACAACAGGGTTAGAAATCCCATCACACAAAATATAGAGGTAACTAAAAACCAGAACACTGTGATAGGGGGACAACGATGGCTTTACAGACCTGTCGTCGGTAAGTATGCTGTGTTTCCTGCTCAATCTCTGAGTCCATCTCAGGCACATCTGATTGGTCAGAATCCGACTCCTCGCTGTTCGAATCAGCCAACATCTCTATGAGATTAGTAGAGGAAGGTAAAAACTGCTGTAAACCTGAAAACTGTGAATATTTGGCAATCCAGAAGAAGATAAAAGAGTATAAAAGCTATGTAAATCAACAAGCTGGCAACTCTGAAACTGCTTGTTGGATAAGACAGCCAGAACAAACTGTACATCTTTCTTAACTGAATACTGCTCCACTCCTCAGCAGCACCATCAGTCAAACTCACAATGAAAAATGCTGAGCGCTGGTAAACAGCACTGCCAAGATGAGTTGTGAAAGAGCCATTATGAAAATTAACTGCTGTGCGAAATACTGCACTGTAAAATGTGCAAAAAAAGTCTCTGGAGACTTTCTTATAATGTACAAGCATCTGCAACGTAATAAGTGATCACATTAAACCATTTAAACCTTTAACCATAAGTAATGAAATGGAACGTTTAGTTACTACACTATTTACCATCTATAATTGCTTAACTATTGAACTGTACCTTGTGGGGCTATATGGAGAGTTTCTTTCGACTTCCTTTCAGGTACAAATTTCCACTGGAAAACAGAGTGGTCAGCTCCACCGATACTTATTACCCATTGATAATCATGTGACCACCTTACATTGGTTATGTGAGCAGAGTGCCCCAAGTATTTTTTGAATTTTGCACCTAAGACAAAGCAACAAAACATATTTAGTCACAACAAAAGAAAGAGCACCAAAAAGTCTTTAACAGTTATTAAACAAACAAAAAAGACACCAACCTTTCCTTATGCACGGATATCGTAACAATTTAACTAATCCATAATCATCAGCCGTTACTAAAACTTGACTACTGAAGTTGGCATCTACAGAGTTGATATCATTGATGTCAGAGTATTTGGGCCAGATCCCATTAACTTCTGGACCAAGAACGCATGTCCAGGAGGACCACTGGACTAGCTTCAACTCTTCTCTGTTAGTCACCTCCTTCCCACCTGAATGCAGAAACATCAACAATCCACAAAAGAGGTCAGCGCTGAGAATATGGATATGCCAAAATATGGTGAATTGAGAGAATCTGAGGTTCTTACTGGGCATCCTGTAGAACAGCCTCTTGCCACTGCCATCATTGGTCTGCAGGTATTTGCTGTCAGTGGACCAGTCCATGTGTGTGATAAAACTGAGGGAGCCCACACACTCTCCCACCTTCTTATAGCGCTGCACCACACTGTAGATGTCCACTGAGTTATCATTGGAGCCCACGGCTAGATGAGACCCATCAGGAGAGTACTTCAGCTCATGGATGGCCTCCTTACGGTCCTTAATGTGAACCACCTCCGTCATGTCCCTGTGGAAAGAGCCTTATTTTAGCACTGCACACTTTTACTCCTCCATCACACTGTGGTGAGATTACTAGGTGGCAGTGACAACTTGTAGAATAAATATTTTATGTAAGGCTCTTACATTTAATGTAATGTTAAATAAACAAAGAAGCCCAGAATTTATTAGAACTCTTTTAACGGATGTGAAGAACATCTCTCTTTCTTCTGTGTTATGTTCATGTGAGTAACCCACCTGACTCTCAGCACAGTGAAGGAGCCGTCTTTCATGCCCAGAGCCAGATGGATGCCATCAGTGCTCACGGCCGCACAGCGGATGGGTTCCTCCATGTTACATCGTGCTATCAATGCATGGTCTATAAGGCTCCAGATCCTACACAGCAGACAGAGAGAGACAGGTGAATATACACAGAATGTACAAAAGTAGTTACATCTGTACTCTTCTACAGAGACAACAAAGATGCATATATCTGTATCTAAAATCACATCCTGCTATTTAACTAATCAAACATTAATTATAATTAAGACATTATAAATTTCTGCTGTTTGTTTAAGTTAACAAATGACAGTTAGTAAAGCACCATTTAATGATAGTCTGTTTACATTTTTGAGCATATAAAATGATCCAGTATGAGTTTTTCACTTTTTGACAGTATGAATCTGGCAGAATTTCATTCTTTAGTTCCTGAAAAATCAATTGATTGGTCAAATATTGATTGGGTCTAGTATTTAGTATGTGGCCAGCTTATTACCGGACAGATCGGTCATCACTGCCGGTCATGGCAAGGGGTTTGGTGGGGTGGACAGCCAGGGCCCAGAGCTCTCCCTCACAGTGGCCCTGCATGATGAGAAAGGGCTTTGTGCGGTCGTGTACTACCACCTCAAATATCTCACTGTCCTGAGTGCCAACCAGGATGTGATCCCCTCTCCAGCACACACTGCGTACCGACAGTCCTGATTCAAAACCCAGAAACAAGATCAGAAATACAACAAACAATGAGGTAATTTTTTTATTACCAAGGTAGTCAGATGATCCTGGGAGACAGTGAAAATGGAATCAGGGTAATTTGGAATAACAGGATAGCAGGATAACACGACTTCACCAGCTTGACAAATGTTTGAAATGAAACTGGGGGAGCAGGTAAGGACCTTGTGGACATCAAGACATCTGCAAAGAGACTACGGTGGGGGCATGAATTACAGTGGGATTCTTTTAACATGGTAACCTCATCATTGCAACCCACCTCTGGAATTTTCACCTCTAGCTACTGATGAGTCAAAGCAAAGTGTGTAAAAAAACAAAAGAGGAAACAAAGAGCACCAATTAGCAAAGAAACACAGAATAATGATATTTCGAGCTAATGCATTCTAACATATTCTAAGAAGAGGTTTAGAGAAGAATACTATTTAAGGCTTTTTAAAAAAAAACACCCCAGTGCCAAAGATAGAGCATGCAGTAGACATCCAGAATGCCAGGATGTACTGCTAGAGTCTGGATTACCTTTATATCCTTGGTCTGTTTCCCTGAGGTCAATGACAGTGATGGGTTTGAAGCTCAGGTCCCATAGTCGGATGCAGCCATCTCTGCCACCAGTGGCAAAGCCCTCTTCACATGCATTCATGCTGAAAATCCCTGACTGCAAAGGCACAGACATGCACACTCACTAGCTTGAGAAGAACCTACTCTCAAAACACATTTCCTCACCAAACATTTACAGCCTGAAAATGCAAATCACTGGAGAATCCAATGTAGCGTTACAATGCAGTGTTACACATATACATTTTCAGGTTCAATTTTCAAGTGATTTTGTTTTATTATTCTAATATTCACTTTGATTTTTGATTTCATGTCCTAATATGTCTTGATTCTACAGAGCTATAATTGTATACTGCACAGATTCTAATGTATAACATTATAAATAGGGATTACTGAACTTAAAAAGGGCAGTGATTTGACTGTGGTTGTGTGCATAGTCTAAGCTCTTCCCCCTTCTCAGCCACTTAACTCCCAACAAGATTCTGATCTGTCTCTTTTCTTTTCTGATCCTGCCCTAGTGTGCAGTCTTAAAAAGGGGTTCTTCAAGAGTTCATTAGCAAATGTAATGCATATAGACAGCTCAATTTACAATGAACTAAATGATTCTTTGCTTGGTTACAGGGTTCTTTAGATTAGTAAAAAAATCTCAAAGAACTAAAATTACAATCTAGAATTGTTTTGAGTTAAAGTACCTTGTCAGTACTACCCTGATTTCTGTCCACCCTGCCCACTTTTGTCTAGTCTAGTTCCACCCTCTCGTTATTACTAACAGGTGTTTCTTGTCAACGTTCTTCAGGTTACATAACCTGAAATATAAATATTATGCTTTGTATATTTGTATGTTTTGGGCTGATAAATGTTTAACATGTTTCCACTTTTTCCACTTGTTTTTTCCTTTCCTTTTACGAACGTCTTAGGTTTGCCTGGGTTCTGCCACTTACTTCATTGACATGGTCAAACCAAACTCACATTAAATACATTGTATGTCAAAGAATATCATCCAGTAGTGTGTATGTGTGTGTTCACAGAGAATGTGACTGTGTGGAATTTTCTCAGTGATGAGATGCAGCATTTGTCATCATCTGATCCACTGGGAGCTGGCAGTGAGAACTAATTTGACAGCAGCACAAGAACACCAAGTGAGAACTATTCCCTTAGGGCCACCTTCCTAATCATTTTCACCCCCAGTTTCTTTCTTTCCTATCTCATGTAAGTACTGGCTCAAATGAATAAGCATATCATAGAACAGGGCCTGCAAGTACAGTTTCACAGAGCACAGGAACGCAGGATGTGTGAAAAACAACAGCCATGAAATGCAACAAGGACATCAACTGTCTAACAGTCATGTCATTTCAGAGGCTGGTTCACAACCGGCTTCCTTTCAGTGTTGTGAATAAGCTGACACAACAAAATCCTACCCTGCAGCTATAAGATGTAATAATCAAAGCAAAAAAAATAAAATAGTGTTATCACTGCTATAACTTACACAAAGCTCTGTCAGGCAGGTTTAAAGTGATATTTACACCCCCAAAAATTATTTAACACAATATTCCCCCAAATATAGCTGAGTAATAATGCCATGTTTGGATTCTGCATATAGCACTGCAAGCTAAGGTAGCTAACAAGTCTTGGAAGCTTAAATTTCACCAATTAGCACTGTGCAAACTGCATGCCAAAGTGTTTTATAGTAAATGGTAACTGCATTCCAAAGGCTGCATTTCTCAGCCGCTATATCATAGAAGGTTGTTCCAAATGTGTCGTATACAGCCTAGAAATGCATGCCTACGTTTGGAGCCTGCATGCCTACGTTTGGAGCAATTTCAGGGACAACTGAATCTCAGATCTCAGTGTATTGTGGGAATTGTAATGATTTATAAGTATTGCTATGATAACTAAAGTCATGTCTCTCCTTCCAAATTATGGTGGATCGAATGAGGGTGGTGTGTCGACAGTGTTAGACAGCTATAGAGTATGTGTGCTGCAACACATTGAACATGCTAATGTTTATACACTACAGGCTGTATCAATACTTCAGAGGGGGCCAATACTATATTTGGTAACTTATACTAACTTAAACTACTGGGGGTGTTTTGTTGCTTTTTTCTCCATTGTACTGAAAATAAACCAATACATACAGTAAACCAAACATAATTGTTGTGTACCTTTACACCCCTATTAGGCACCAAAAAATAACTGCCACTGACACTATGGTAGGAAGCATGCATGAATTAGATTTTTTGGCTGAACCATGGCTCTATTCGGGAGCCTTTGCTGTTTAAGGGAATGTACTGGGACATTGCTTACCCCGTGTGCCCCCTGAACGGTCCGTATCAAGTTGACTCCCTTCCAGACATAGATATCCCCATTCAAGGCACCTGAGTACGTGACCTCGTCTCTGGCACAGGCCACGCAGAGGATGGTCTGCAGCTCACCCGTCCTCCCAAACACACCACGTTTAGGGGTCAGAGCGTTTCCACACAGACTCCAGAACTGAGGGGAGGAGAAAGACAGAGAGAAAGAGAGAGACAGGATGAAATATCTGTGTGTATTTGCAATTGAACTTTCCACACCAACAAGGTGCTTTCTGAACATTCACTGTCAAGAATCTGCATATTTTAGACTCTTCAAATGAATAGGGTATAACGAGGCCTTGGGAAAAGAAAAGTATTGTCCATTGTTTCAGTACAAACAACCAGCTCTACTCATAAAGAATATCAATCCATGTGTAACAGCTGGTATAGGACACACACACACAGACACACATTTTGTGTTGCCATTAAAAAAACAGGTCTTTAACATGCATGGACACGCTCCATATTCAGAGCAAACCCAGATAACACACAAGGACACCCTGAGCATAACAATTGGCTCATGGTTTGGAACAGGGGTTTGTGTGTGTTTGTGTGTGTGTGAAAGAAAGAGAGAAAGAGACACCGCAGAGTTTCATTTTTCCAGGTCACACAACTATCTGAGAGAACATTATGATTCATCATGATTCATGTGTGTGTGTGTGTGTGAATGAGAGAGAGAGAAAGAGAGAGAGACATTGCAGAGTTCTGTTTCCAGGGTATGCACACCTGTCTGAGAGCGCACCATAAGAGCGATGGGGTCACCTGTGTGTGTGACCTCATCCTGCCAAGCGTAAACTAACCGTGACGGAACCGAGCCAGGAGAGGAATATTCATCCTCTTATTCAGAGCTGTCTTTTAGTCACTTAGCCCCCCCAGACAGAATCATATCAGAGCCTAGATTTAATACTTATAATAATACATATGCACTATGCATGTTTATGCAATATGGACAAAAGTATTGGGACACCTGCTTATTCACTGTTTCATCCGGAATCAAGGGTATTAAAAAGAGCCTATCCTGCTTTTTTTGGAGTAACTGTCTCTACAGTCCATTCTGGAGCATTGCTGTGAATAGTTGATTGCATTCAGTGACAAGAGCATTAGTGAGGTCAGGATGTTGGATGATCCCCACCTCATCCCACACTCCCCAACACATCACAAAAGTATTGTATGGAGCACCATGATTCCAACTTTATACCTCTCTGGCCCACACCTGGCATTAGTGCGTATATGCAGTGTGTGCACATTTTAGCAAAATTTGCAAAACTTGCAAATCTGTCAGCAATGGGTGCAACTTAAAGTGGCTGAATGCATTCGTTAGAAGGGGTGTCCTTCTAACTTCTACTTACTGGGCCAAACTGAAATGCCTCTGAACCATGTACCTTTACATTATTCTGGACCAGTGAAACTATGGAGAGCAGATAATAGCTTTCAATGTATTGTTGCCTCAAATATAGACCTACTCTATCAAAAAGAAGTTAAAAATATAAAGAGTTGGCGAGGTTAAGAGCCAAGTATTGATTTTTACATTTTCCACTTTAAACAGGAACAGTCAAGGATGATTAATAAGGGAGTTCATCAAGCATACAGATTGCAAAGAGGTGAGGCTAGAGAATTTACTAGATAGTCCGAAAGAGGTAGAGGTGGAGAAGAGCAGGTAAAAAGAGAGGGAAATGGAGAGCTTGGTTCAGTGATGACTGTCACAGCGGGACAGACAGTGCTCCAGCCAGGCTGACTAAATTACGTTGGGAAAGCAGCGAGCCTCACTGAACCACAGGCCTTAGGTTTGCAGGTCTGCTCTTTGGAAAAGCTTTTAATGTAATCAAAATGAGTCACTGCTATTTATCTGCCAAGCCCCTCCGCACACACACAACACCACTGCCCTTTCTCTCAGACTCCCCAACTCTCTCCACTGCACACACAGAAGGTAGTGTCGTCTTAATGCTTTAGCCTCTTTCTAGTTCTAATTCACAGAATTAGTGGGAATCAGGAAATTCAGTTTTTGCCCTATAAATCAAGATGTACTAGAATTCCACATTCCACATTCAACACAATTCTCATCCATGTACTGTACCTCAATCAAGGCTTGATATCCTGTGACAATATTACAGGTTAGGATTTAAGTTCATATTTGTTAGTATCTGATAATCAAATCTATTCAATTCATATATCAAAACTATTCAATTGAGGTTGATCATGATAAAGAAATTATAAACTTAAAGATGTTCCAATCAGGTTTCAGGACAAATCATAGCACAGAGAGTACATGTAGTAAAGGATATTAGATCTTGACAGCAAAAAAGCCTTCAGATCTGGTACTACTTAGCCTGAGTGCTGCTTTTGGCACTGTGGACCACCAGATCCTTTTAGATTTAGCAAGCACACTAGGCTCATAAATCTTACAGAATTAGATGCCTTTCGCAGGGAAGAATGGGCAAAAATCTAGGTTCGGACCCTTGACCTATTTCCGGTTAAAATAGCATTTTGGGCATTAGGTTATATTTTACTCTCTTATCTATTTACAGAAACAGACATTTTGACCACCGGCCGCCACTGTAAATGAATGTCTCACTGCTCAAACGAATGACCTGAAATGGACATAGTCCACAGTAACTTTCCATGGCTAGATTTCCTATGTGCTTGCCATTGCAACACCACAGAGCTGCCCTACACAACTAGTGGCAGCTGTGAAGATGTAGCTGAGCTGTGATAGCTGAGAAGCGGCCATGCTGTGTTTCAGAACGTGGTACAGTGGTACATTAAAAAAGGGTAAGGAAGTTCTGATAGTTTACTTTACTATAGTTACTTCTTCTTACCTATGGTGCTAAAACTAGATAGCAATCGTGTGCACATATGTGTGTGTGCATAAACTTCACCTAAATCCCAGGGAAGAGTTTAAAAGTAATATGCAACAATATCCAAATCAACAACATTCCCTATAACTCAGTGCAATCAAGACCTCTAAAAAGGAGTAAATATTATAGCATGGTACTGAAGGCGGTTTTACAAAGCCTCTGTGTTTCCCTATGGCTGTCTCCCAGAGAGAGAGAGAGAGAGAGAGAGAGAGAGAGAGAGAGAGAGAGACACAGAGAGAGAGACAGAGAGCGAGACAGAGAGAGAGGGGGATTACTCCAGGCTAAATCTCCTGCATGCATTGAGTGCTATAATCGCTGACTGAGCACTGGCCCCGGGAGCAGATGTCACATGGTCCAGGGGGGGAAGACTCAGGAATTATGTGGAACAACTGCTGCACTGTCCTGGCACCATGGAAGAAGTGGATTAGAGAGAGAGAGAAAGTGAGCGAAGAGAGAGAGAGAGAGAGAGAGAGAGAGAGAGAGAGAGAGAGAGAGAGAGAGAGAGAGAGAAAAGACAGAGAGGAAAATGAAAGAAAGAGACAGGGAGAGATGGAAAGAGAAAGAGAGGAAAGAGAGACAGAGAGAGGACAGTGTATGAGAGCAATGTCTGAGAGGCAAAGCTATGGCTGGATCTAGATTAGCTGGATGGAATTTTGATAAAGTAAGAGAGCGAGCAGTAGGCAGAGAGAAAGAAAGAAAGAAAGAAAGAAAAAAAAGAGAGAGGGAGAGAGAGACATTTTTAAGCTACTTAAAAAAAATGTAAATCAAACAATAAAAGTGCTAGAAGTCAAATGAAGTCATATTAAGCCAGTCAACCACATCTTTTCTGCTATTGCAACATCACTGGACAGCTGAACAGTAAGACTCTTAGTTACAAAGCAAATATTACTGATTTGGAGTTTTGCTTGTCAAATGGGTCTTGGAGAGACGGATGCATTTACACTGCTATAACGTGGCTCAAAAGCGTCTCAGACCTCCTCCTGAAGTGGTTTGAGTTTTCGGAAGTTGTATCTGTTTTAAATGCATCATGGGTGTGTTAACACATGCATTTTTATCTGGTTTGACCTTATCCAGATATAATCCTGATTTTTAAGACACATGAAGTGACCTGGAGTGAACAAGGTCTAACTGCCTATTCTCTTACTTCAGCTAACAGACACAGGGGCCATACTACCCACCCAGAGAGAGCCAGGCCAATTATGTTCTCTGGGACTCCCGGCCACAGACTGCTGTGGCATCACATTATAGGGTCAATGCTTAGAAAACTACACCCCTCGGGACACACTGAAGAAAGCCATTTAAAATTGGAAAAAAAGATAAATGAATGAGTTTTCTCTCTTTCCCTTTCATACACACACACACACACACACACACACACAATACACTTCCACTTACAGATGACTAAAGTAGATGTAGCTGTGTATAAATCAGATGAAATAACATCTCAGTGCTGCCATAAGATCTAAAGTGACTCATGTTTGGGACTGTAGTCCTAAACTGCCGTGCTTTCCTCTAAAAGGACAGCTTAGTGAAGAACCTCACAAAAGATAAAGCTCTTTCCATACAAATCCCCACCATTCTAGTGTAAAAATAGACAGTTTTTGGGAGCGGCTTGTCACTGCCATGATTTGCCAGTGTGAACAACTGAATTAAAAGGGCTGGAACGGCATATAGCACTTCACTCACATCCTTTCACAGGCAGAACAGCAGAAGCTGAATCAGCAAAGCCTTTTCAAAGCCCCACCAATCCCCTGTATCATAAACTATCACTTCTTCAGTCAGAAAGGTACAGGCCAGAAAATACAAGAAAAACCCCTGTACCTTAAGCCCAGTTTTTTTAGCCAAAATATATATTTTTTTACTTTAAGATCTGTCTTAAAATACTGTTCTAAATACAAAAACATTGATTTAATAAGTGGTCTTGGAAATAAACCCTTTTCAGAAGTCTGTGGGACAAATTAGGTCAATGTTTATTGTTCATGCTATTCACATATATTATTCAATTTAGAGACGAACAAGTGAATCAGTTAAAATATATAACAATGATGCTCTACATTTAGATGTCTTATTTCCTATTTTAAATGACAGCTTCTCTGAGTTACCGGCTAAAGGCAGAAGACACATGATCGGTAGCACTATGGACAGTCTGGGTTCTTATTTATTAAATAAAGATAATTGTAATTTCTTTTAAATAGTTACAGTTATTTTAACAGGGGTCTGAAATGGTATGCTGCTGTGGCTAAATCTAATAAATATTATAATCGAAAAATAATTCAATCTAAAATTAAATAATTAATTCTCAAATTCCAATTTGACACTGTGGGCCCACTACATTTCTATGGCATCTGTCAAAAGAGTTTAAATGGAACCCCAAACTCTATAAGAAACACACAGGAGTAATGTGGGTCGAATAAAAAGGAATTACGGAGACACTCTTAGGTTTGCTTTTAACAATTTAAATTCTTTAGAACTTTGCTTGCTTGAGAAAATAATCTTTCGTAAATAAATTAATAATAAAAATATTTAGATTTTAGGTGGGCTTTCCCTTCTAAGACATGAAAATGAATGGCATTCAAATGGCTCTTTCTTTGCGCTGTTTCTGGCTTGTAGGTATTAAGTTCCTTGTACAGAAGAAATTACATCACATTCAAATCCCCACAAAACAGCTTGGTGCAATCCTTATAGCATGTATATGAATCCACAAGCTCAATTCCACTTTTACACTTAGTGTAAATTATAACAACACATCACTTTTTTCAACTCACAGCACAACTTTCATCTATTCACCAGCATCTAGTCCCGTGATTTGTAGTAGAGCTCAGAAGAATCTATCGAGTTTGTAACAGTGTGTAACCTTTTCAACAAAGAAACATGTTGAGAAGGTTACATGAGAATGAAATAGTGCTTAATTTTGTTTGTGCAACAGATGCAGGTTGGGAAAATACATCCACTTTGGGTAATAGGTACGTGTTTATGCAGGTGGTAAAAAAGGAGGAATATTACATTTTATAGAATGCTTAAAAATAAACAGAATTTAGAAACTAATAATTAACAACTACAAGGAACAGTCTGGTTATTAGATACGTCTGATATCTTATGTCTGAAGAGCCAAGAATGACACTGACTGACTTTGCTAAGTGTAAATCATAAAACTAAAATGATCAGACAAATAAGAAATAAGCAATACCTTGATATGTTTCACTCCACAGCTCACAAGCTTGCTCTGCTGATATAGGTCCCAAGATATGTCAAATATCTTTAGAAAAAAAGGATCAAGAGACAAGACAGTGAAATTTCATTACAGAATGAAGTTATTCTTAATTCAAGGATAGATCATTTATTGGGACCATTTGTAGTAACAACAAGCTAATTTGAAATGAACAGGAAAATACATATTTGCAAAGCGTTTTCTGAACTCTTTGTCTTTTAATGTGAGTGATTGTGTAAATATAAACAGAAAGTAAGATTATGCTAAGAACATAGTTAGCTCTACTGTTCATGTTCATCAGAAATTCATTCCATAAATACATTCTCAGATGATGCTGCCTTGCACTCACTTCGGCACTAACTGGTTTATGGCTGTCTGCTTTGGTGCTGTGACTTCTGAGAAATGACCTCAGAGATGCTTGTTTGTGTGTTGTGTATGAATATCTGTGTGTGACCTTACCCTGTCTGTATGACCAGGAGCAGCAGCCAGCACTTTCCCTCTTCTCCAGTCCCACACACAAATTGTGTTCTTGGAGTCAAGGCCCACAGACACTAAGCACTACAAAAGACATGAGACATCATTGCAGATCAATACATATATGTACAATTGGGGGATGTACCGATACCACAAAAAAAAAATGAAACCAATGAAATATATTCTAATAGTTTCCAACATGAAAAGTAACAAGAGTGGGATGGAGCCTTTAGCTAATAAAGTGGTATCTTCTCTTCAGGTAATAAAAAATGTTTTGATAGTTGAACATACCGTTATTTGCCTAAAAAATACAGTGAATTTATAGGAGGCACATTTTCACAAGATCACGACCACGTTTTGATTAAAAAAGGACTTTATGCTTTCAACAGCTTTGTTTGCTTGTAAAAATTGTAAACGGTTCACACTCTCATTCTTCTTGTTGGACACACATAATAATACACGATAATCTAATGTTTCTGAAAATGCTTAAGAGCTGAAAATGAAAGTTATTTATATTGATTAGATTGACAAGAATATTTTTAATGCAATCTTTATAATACTTGACAGTTGTCCAAATAAAAAAAGTGTACTGTTCTTTAGTATTTATCTATTTATTCCAGATCTTGCTTTCATGTCTACTGTTACAGAATCCATTAAAGCAACTCTATGGTGAATTGTCATTTTTTGCTCTTGGGCTCCCCCTACAGTTAGGAAGTGTAATTGTGTAAACACAATTCTCCCTGGAGCTGTAATTTAGGAAAAATGCTATATAGTAAGCCTTAGCCACTTAGAAGAGCACATGCTTGTTGAGTGTTAGCAGAGAAATGATTACACTGAATTGTTATTATAAAAAAATCTAAGAGTCTAATTGTTTAGCCTAACCAGTCCTAGCAAGTCATTTACAGCCAAACGACTGGCCATAAAAAGGTGTTAATTATTGTTAATTGGCCCAGAAATTTGTGCATTCCTAGCCAACAGCTTTCCAAAGGGGCTGGCCATTTCATGAAGTCATAGGTTTAGGGCTCCTGACAATTTAATAATAAAGTATTTGTTGAACAAATGCTCTCTTAGCTCAACAGCCAATAATCGGTGTACTGCTCTAATACAGCACCAACAGGGTTATATGTGTTTCTGTGGTTGTCTTCAAATACCTTTTTTTTCTCAATCTGGCATATACTGTGAGATTTCCAGACACTTGTTCCTTTAGAGGCCTCATTAGTGTGTGATTTCTTTGATGCAAGTTTTGGTATATTTCAGTGCTGCTTCTTCATTCCATCGACCCTGCTGTGCCTATTTTCAACTCAATTGGGCCCCTATTACATAAGCCACTATGCTGAGGTTTCCTTTGAGAACGGCTCCATGCCGAATCGGTACAAAGTGAGGTGCCTCCAGTAAACCATCTCATGTTATGCCTTTGATACACTTATGAAGTGGAGATTGGCCAGAGGCACTTCAGAGACAGCATCTCTCGGACTGTTTCTGCTTTTCCATCTGTCTAGGAACAAAAAAAGCAAAGAAAAAGCTGATAGCAATTTCCTCTTCCAGCTCTACACAGCCACTGCCTCCCTGATATCACTCTGCTGGGGGCAACCAGACCCCCTGGGGAAAGGGGGAAAGGCGTGTTTTCTCTCTCCCATAAAACCTTGGCAAGTCATGAAATATTGATCTTAGAGATGTGATTTTTCTCCTGTGAGCAGTGAGGCAACTATGAGAGAATGCACAGCGTGTTTATATGGATCCCTGAGGGCAACTAAGCATGGACATCACTCTGCTGTTCATTGTGAGGCAGAAACGCTTTGGCTTAATCAAATATCCAGTTCATAAATTGCTTTTGTTGTTGCAATGTGTACGATTCAATATCCCAGTGAAGTATCACAAGGAAATGATCTCACTTGTAAAAGGGATGTGCACAGTAGGATAGTAAAGTATTTCATATGAGGATAATATTAGTAATCTGAGAACTTCTTTTGTGCTCCTTTTATTGATTTACACAGATCACAGTGGAAGATAGGGGTCATTGTTTTCTCTCCCAAAACCAATTCCGACATCGGAAGTCCTTACCCAACTTGAGTTCCCACCCGCTAGCTACAATATACAGACAACAGTATTCTGACACCAGTTCATTTATTATTACAGGGTTATAAAAAATATTTTATCCTGTTTTTTGTTGGAGTAACTGTCTCTACTGTCAAGAGAAGACTTTTTACTAGAATTTGGAGCTTAGCTGTGAGGATTTGACTGCATTAAGCGACATGAGCGTTAGTGTGGTTGGAATGTTGGATGATTATCACCCCACCTCATTCCCAACTCCATGCGACAACGAGATGCAAACCTTCGGGCCAGAAACTCACTCATCCTCTGGTGATTTTACTGCCGTCAATATGGGTGAGATTTATCACTGAGGAGACGAGCAGTGTTTTTATTACAGATGTCCTCAAATTATTAAGTAACTAGTTTAATCCAATTTGTTTAGTGAAAATCAACAGTGGGCTGATTGCCTGATCATACAGTAATTGGTAAAGCATTACAAGCCAATCAAAATGTAGTGCAAATTTAGTGCTTAGGAATTGGAATGATCGTTAATTTCTAACCAGACACAAATGTGATTTCATTCAGTTACTTTAATAATTAAAAGTATTCATCTCCAAAGTGTACAGCAATAGGTGAAAGAACTGACATTTGGCCACTATTCATCATGGTCACCTGTTTACTTGCCTCAAGTGTAGCTTCGGCTTGTGTGCTGGGGATTTAAAGTGTTGGCCTGCTGTCTGCATTAAAATGTCAGAGGATGGAGGAGATTCAGACTAACTCAAAGCCTGCACGCGTTCGTGCACACACACACACACACACACACACACACTCTCCCTTTCATACTGTCAGTTAGCATGTCAGAGTGACACTAGTCAAGTGCTCACAGATGTGACACTTGAGAGAGCTGTGTGATTAGCCTGACAGCAGTTTCCCACTGATACCCACAGTAAATAACTATGGAGGGGAAAGTCGATGTGTTAATCGCATGCAGGGATGCATCACTTTATAGCCTTTTACTTGGGAATATGATGAGTTTAAACACTAACCCCCTATGTAACAGCCCTCTACTTAACTCATTAAAGATTTTAGCACATGTACAAACAAGCAGCCAGTGCTTACCTGTCCGTCAAGGTCGAAGGCGAGACAGGCGATGCCGTGCGTGTGTGTGTCTTTCAGGATGGACACGGTCTGAACGGTGTAAGAATCCCACACACAGATATACGGCTCCTTCCCCACCTGCCCTGTGGCCACCAACACTCGCTCCGGATGCAGGGCTAAACTGTGCATAGAGAGAGAAACGGAGAGAAGGAATGTTTTTGGAATACTATAATACACAACACAATACTAAAAGTACATTTCAATGACATATTTATATTTGTAGAACCCTAATTAAATTAAAACAGCAAAGCTTAGAATATTTGCTGTTGACTACTGTCAAAGATCTGGAGCCCAAAAAATTGTATTCGGGACATCACTACAAAAAAGAACCCTTGAAGAACCCTTTTGAATATACCACTTTGCAGTGGGTATCCACTAGGGGTGTAAAGAATATTGATATATTGAAGTATTTATCTACTCTCAAACACAGTTTTAATGAATAGTTTACATGCAAAGATTATTAAAAGTCAGTGGCTAATTTTTGTGTTGTGTTTAAAGTAGATTTGTGCAAGAACTGGTATTTCTTGCTCCTGGGCTCCCCATACAGTCACATTTTGAGTCACCACTAAAGAACACACTTTTCATTGCATTTGTTGACAAGCTGAAAAATAATTAACCGCCATTGAAAGTGAAAGAAACTGTGTGGGCTGAGGCGGTAGAGATATATTCCAAGATTTTACACTAATATGACTCACACAGTCCTCAGGAGTGTTGTCCTGTCCGCTTCACCTAACCTACAAAGTGCAGTTAGCGTGCCGAGCCCAGTGTAGAAACAATAGAGATTATATATCCCTTGTTACAGGTCAGTGTAGCATCAACATGATTTTAAACTGTTATTATGAATAAGGTAAAGATGCTACATAATGCTGTTTACACCCTGGCCGCTAGATAGCAGTGTTCAGATCCCACTGTTTTAGGACAGTTTTCCTAAATTCTTTTTAAAAAGAACAATATATTGAAATATACTTAGTAGTAACCCCATAACATGCTACACATTATATCACCTGGTTCTTGACAATAGCCTTAATATCCACCATGTCGAGCACTCAAGAATTTTCTAAATTAGATTTAAAAACATTTAAAAGTTTCAAATCTGAAGTAAACGGTTCTATTTCCAAATCTTCATTTTAATTTGGATCAAGTGATATAAAATCAAGACAAAGCATGTTCCTGGTATCATTTCCTACCATCCTGTGTGAAAGTGAGAGGAAGGCTCTTGGCTATCAGACAGCAAAGGGAATCAGGATGAGATGCTATCTACAACTTAAGACACATCCACACAGCAAAGCAAATTGAGGCTCAGATAAGGAGAACAAGAGTAATGTGTGATGGGGAATAAGAAAAAACAGAGAGGGCAATGAAGGAAGAAATGAAGGGGTCTAGAGTCATCTATTTTAGCCTGCTCATTCAGCTCTTTTACATCTCATGCTGTTGTTTTAAATAGTGCACCAAGTCTCATGACCGTGAAATGGTGGGATGGACAGGAGTTGGAGAAAAGCAGGTCATTGTAATTTATGAGGGTCCGTTGTCCCGCTGGTCCGACATGTGCATTCAGGCTTTCATTCCAATGCATGGGGGGAAACCCTGGAGGCATCCAAATGTTGCATAACATCTGTCCATTCCTATCATGCTCTCTTCCTTACCTCCCTTCCTTTCAACCAGCTCCTCTTTAACAGGACATGAGTGCAGTCTACGAACAGTTAGCTGATTTGATTCCAAGTATAAATAACTTTATTTTATATATACATATACACTGTCCATCAGATGTTTGGGGACATCCAGACTAATTTTGCAATGTTTGCTTTCCATAGTTACTTTAATATTAAGCACAAAAAAAAGGTTCTAAAAAGATTTGTTAGCAAAAAAGCAGCTATTAATTATAATATTAGGGAGAGTTTAACCAAATCACATTCAATCCCTGGTAGATATGTTTTGGATGTTCTCTAGATGGACCAAACAGTTTTTATGTCAGTGTATACAGTTTAAATGTCTTGTTTATCAGTGATTATTTTACTAAAATAAGTAGAATCAGATGAATTTACCTACACTAACTGACGTGTCTCAATTTCAAAACATAATTTTCTGAAACATAACACATTTAATTAAGACTTAATTTTCCCACTGCAATTTTTTTGAAGTTGTCTGCCAAAGTTATTTAAGGGTAGTTTTAAGGGTACAGACTGAATTACGTTGATGCTACTGAGTGCCAATTCACATCAAATCAATCAGTGCCAAATTTTTTTTCGCGTAACACACAGTTAGGGCAATGGCAATCCAACTCAAGTATGGTTACGTTTTCAAAACTTGATGCAGACAATGCTCTCTGCAGTAATAGTAACATGAAATGCAATGCTGCCCATGGAAACACTAACCTGAGCAAATACTCAGTCAATTAATATATCTAAAAGCCATATTTGATAGTTTGATGCCAGTGCTAAAAAAGATGAACCATCCATGACTGAAAAAAGTGAAGAATCTCCAAGTAATCCCAAATAGAAAAACAGAAAAGTATGCGTTCCTTTAAAACACACATTTTATTTATACAAACTACTATTTACTTTAAGCTGGGACCTTCGTTTCGTGTATCTGCGTTAGCCTTGGTGGGTCTAACGGTTCACTTGGTATACTGTTTAAAATTGGTCCTGTGGTCTTATTTCCTGTAATACCGTTTTGCAACAAAGAAATGCAGAGCGAAATTTAGCACAGCTTTTTTTAGACGCATCTGGAACAGCACAAACACTTTGCCCGCTTTCATTAAGGACTCGAGGCAGTTTTCACATCTGCCTGATTTATAGTAAACCTGCTTGCTACTGCTGGCTAATTCATGATTATGGAGCAGACCACACACATCATCATCATGCTACACTAGTGTTGAAAAGGTAAATGCCTTCTGAAGGAAACCTGCACTACAACACTACACTACAACACAGTGAATTATCCTCGCTGCGACGACTCCTAGAATTTGCTAAGGACATCACATGTTCTTCCACACAGATAACAGCGTGCTTACACTATGAGCTGGTGACAGACTGGGGGTTGTAGGGATGGATGTAGGTGGGGAGAAGGAGGTAGAACTTTTGTGTAGTGTGTTATAAATATATAACAATGTTAAAATTTTGAATTTTTACCTAATTCCAGGTACTGGTATGGGTTAAAATGTGAGCAGCACCCGGCCCTTGTAATCAGATTCATTCTCTTCTCAGGTTTTTGTACTGTGCTCAGGTTTTTGTACTGGTTTAATAAAAACTAATATCGCCAGCGGAACACACACAGCCGTACTTTGTTTTGGTACACAGCAATAGCTGGTTAGGTCATAAACAACATGAGGTGTGCCGCTGGCTGTGGAAATGCTCCATCGAGAGAACTAATCAGTACTCATTTCCTCCTTTTTCCTCTGAGAGAGGGAGATTTGTGCAACTTGGAGGCAAAGTGGCACCCTGAATATGGTGTTGATACCAAAGATGAAGTTTTATGAAAAACATTACTGAAAGTCTGCACTGCATGAGACCATTTTTTTGGACCCACTCCACCTGATTTTATCACACTCCCACAGACAAGGCAACATTTGTCTCACTCCCACTTGCACGCTATTTAATGTGGTAGTGTCTTGGTTTGGGAGAATGAAAAATCATTAATTTTGTGGAATATCTACACGTGTTTTATCCTGCTTTCACCTGGCAATAGGTAATGGCAATGGCAAACACAGAAATAGCAGCACAGAAAATTTGTGCAAGAAATTGTGGGAGTGCTCTGATGTGATCTCTACATCAGACCTCTAGACCTTTACAAAAGCACCAAATCAGCCAGGCACTGCATTTTAACTGTAAACTGTAAACACTGTGTTTTGCACAAATGCAGTAATATACCTAAAATCACTACTTAAAAAAAACTTTATTACTGTATTAATGTTTTCTGACTATATGCCTGAAACAAAAATGTTTGCACAGTAAATATGAATTAAAAGTGGTATATATACAAAGCAAGCGCATAAACATCAGAGATAATAGACCTACACTGCGCTCTCGCTCTCAAACTACAGGTGTAGCCACGGCTCAGCTTTCAAACGACTGAACCGACACTCATGCACTTAAGAAAGCACAACCATCAAGCACTGATCTCCACTGCACTTGTTCCACTGTATTACCATGAAGTGCGAGTGTGCGCTCTCTGAGAGGGCTCCCGCTTCCACAGTCTAAGCTCACGGATGAGATTTTCTGAGCCTGCCCGGCTAATTCTATTCAGCAGTAAGGAGGAGTAGAAATGCTTGAAATGGCTTTCTGAGCTGGACCGTTCTAGACCATCACCACATCTCTGCCTTATCGCTTTCTCTCTCCACTTCTTATTCGGTTAGAGGTTTAAAGCCATTGTGGTTCAATTTATGCGAAACCATTATCATTCGAATTATGGTAGCTACGTTCCTATTGATTATATCATTTAGAGCACTCGTTTTCCAAATATAACCATTTCACTTCATTTCAATCTGTTAAATGTGGCTGTTTTACTTTTGTTACTCTTTTATGATTTATTAAATTGGTAATGGTAATGAACCTCTTCAGGGTTTAGAGGTTTCTTTATTATTTTACCCATGTCAGCCATTGCTTTAAAACAGCCCTTCTATGATATGATTATAATATTTTGAGTAAGCAGGTGAAACAGGACCTGATTCCAGGTTTTTGTGTAATGACCATGCCCTGTGTATCATTGCAGAGCAAACACCTCAAATGCAATCACCAGTCTTCACCCTGCCCTCAACAAAACACATAATCTGTAACTAAAAATAGAACAAAGGAATTGTGCTTTCTGGGGCACTGGCGCAATTTCCAATCATCTGTATCCATCTTTGTCCTTTGTCATTGTCTAAATGAAGACTTGTGAAGCAGAGACAGAAAGGCCTGCTATGTTGTTTCTCCAGCTTTCTATGTTATATCTGCAGTTGTGGAAGTTAGTTGTGGAAGTTAATTGCACTCACCATGGACATGAATGACATTGCAATCTTGGGCTCTTGATGATTTCTTTGAACTGATTGCAGTGTAGAATGAGTGTGCAACATACATACATATTTCATAGACAATTCAAAAATTGTATACACATGTTTTAATTTCAGTTCAATCAACACAGGATCCAGATTTTAGATATATGTAAATACACCCTCTTATAATATTATTTCAGAGGTGCTGAATACCTCCTGGAGCCATTTCTAAACAACTGCAGATTCCAACAGCATCAGTTAAAAAAAAGCTAAAAAGAAGCACACATTACTAGAAGGTATAGTCACTTTGCCAAGGTCTGGAGGAAGGCCTACACTGTCCTTCAGCTAAGAGAAAATTAGTCAGGATGGTCAGGAAAAAACCCAAGAACCACCAAAACACAGGCCTACCATGAACTGGAAGCTGCTGGAACAGCAGTGCCACTGTCTACAGTGGTACAATGATTTAAGTTGCGAGTTGCTCAGTGTTTTAGTTCCTCCATGTTGCTTCCATATCTCAATGTGGACCTGACTACATGCGCAGTGGAGAAAGTACTAACAGAATTTCTTTAAAAAATGAAATACGTTGATCAGAAGTTCTGAATGTCGGTTTTGATTAATTTTCGATTAGCTGCCCAACTGCAGTCTATAGTCAAGCGAGTTTTATGTCACCATGGATTTAGTGATTAAAGATGTGGAGTAAAGATGAGGCACTTAATCCCTAAACCCCTGAACGAACTCTTAAGCAAAGTGGTGGCAGCATCATGCTCTGGTGTTGGAACACTGCACAAAGTGGATTGAACAATGCAGAAGAACAATGGCATCAAAATATCAATTTACATAATGACAATTAATATTCAATTAAACTAATCATTGCCAATTCAATGAGGTCAATTTTAATCAATCATTTTTTCACTGATACATATAGCTCATCAGATATATGAGCATGATTAGCAGGCTAAATGCTGTTAATAGAATTAAAAGCTACACGTCTCCTTTTCAGGCTTTTACATTTCTGGATCTACAGTAGATTAAGGCAGATCTGCACAGCGTCTCCTCAGTGTCTGAGCACTTGAACTAGCTTCACCGTAACATCCCCCTGCATGGTGGAGATTACGGAAATCAGGATACTCTCTGCAGCCTTAAGGATGCATCGTGCTCAAGGACATGAGGAAGATGGGGGATTAACCCCAAACCCCTCAATCGGCCCACTCACAGGGACAGATGGAGCGAATCAAAGAGTGCCCACCCAGAACAAGCACCCACACACTAATACACTTGCAAAAATGAATATACAAAAACCATGATGGAGCCTGAACAACAGCCTCTTTACTGGGAGATGGGTGGGTTGAGTCTGAGTAGTCTAAACATAAATATAAAAAAACCCTTGCCTTTAAAATATCAAATTAATCCGTGACACATTGCAGCCAACAATGTCTTCAAACTAAATTAATGCTCAAACAGGCTTCTAAAAAGAATATATAATGATATTCTGACTCACAAAATAACCAGTATGGCCCTCAGTTTCAAGAGAAAGGGTCTGTGTGTGTGACTTCTGCTGGAGCTCTGGTAGTGCTGCAGAGTGTTATCTGAATCTCAGTGTGGCGGGTTTATGGCTTATTCTCTGGTCGAGCAGATCAAGCCCACGCGGTATGTAGGCTTAGAGGAGCAGTCTCATTCTCCACTGCATTTGATCAGCAGACAGCCTTTGAGCTTCCAGTCAAATATTATTTCCATATTAAAAGCGGCCCTGAATGTTTGAAATATACAAGAAAATATTTCAACATCAAAAGCGCTACATTTGACACAGAGTCAAAGACATAATGTTACATGGCTAAAGGTCCTACCAAAGAAAATACCATCTGAGGTTACTTCAGTCTGAACCACAGATAATATTACAATTAGTCTACAGCTTTACAATAGATATTCTAAACTTGCAGTAGTGTTGCAATGTATCAATATTTTACTCTGAGTACTGTTGGACCATATCTGTCGATTGATTCACCATGAAATAACCTCTCCCTCCTTCCTTTTCACTCTTTAACCTCCCGAAGATTCTTCCCTGAGTTCTCCTTCTATTAGCTAATGAGGTGGCGAGGTGATGTAGTGGATGGAACTGCTGGCCACAGCACCAGTCTGAGTGATGTACAGTGTGCTGAGGCCCCTTTACACTATTAGCTAATGGAATTGAGGGAAGCCTTAGTGGGTGGATGGGCCACAAGGGCTGCAGTGCTACAGAGAATGAAACACTGCAAGGTTGAAAGAAACCCCAACGAGAAGACTATGCTTTGTCTTATCTGTCTCCATGTGAGAGCTCATGGGTCTGTTCGAGCAGCTGGCTGACTGGCTAGATTGAAGGATGGTTTGGATGAGTGGCTGGCTAGATAAGATGGAGGGAAAGTGTGAAAGTGGGTGGAAGTGTTTTGCTATATCAGTTGAGGGTGGGAGGCATCAGCAAAACACACTAGCTCAAGCTGGAGAGGTTTAGTATGAATAAATCAGCTTGTCATGGTAACAGAAAAATACGTGGGAGTGGAAAATGCAAGTTAAGACATAGACGGCCTATAGGCATGCCTGACCCAGCCTTGATTTCCAGGCAGCTCTATCACCTGGATTTACTGCACTGCTGAAACGAGTATAGCCCACCCAATTTATCGGAGGTGAGGCAATAAGCTGGGTGAGTTATCCGGAACCAATTGAATTACGCTCAATTCCCAGAGTGAAACTGCATTTGTTTCCAGACATCACATCACTGACGGAGAGATAACCAGAATAAAGATAATAGCTGAGCAGAATCTGCAAGAGACACGCTGGGTATCTGGTGTGGACAAGTGAACATGATTAACAATTACAATCGACACCCTGCAAGATTAAAAAGGAGTGAAGGTCAACAGTCACTAAGCTTCAATGTCCAGTTAGAAAGTAAAACAGATGGAATTTGTGGGAGGTAAAAGAAGAGTGTGCTTCAAATAAAAATTAGTCAAATATTTTTTGGAATCAGATTTAAGAAGTGGGATCTGCTGCAGTCTAGTCAAGTCAAGTCTAGTCAAGTCATGAGGCTTTATAGTCTTTTCAACTATAAACAGAGTACACAGTGAAACGTAACAACATTCCTCCAGGACCATGGTGCAACACACAACACAGTGCAGAAAGAACACATGTGCAACGCAGAACAAGTGCATATAGACATTACAACACAATGCAGACAGTGCAGACGAGACAGAGTGCAGACAAGAAAGTGTATGGGCAGGGTACAATAAATAAATCAGACACTGAGACAGTAGTGGGAAGTAGGGTTGTGAAAATAAAATGTGCATACTATGTTAAAAACAGTAGAGTGCAGCATGGGTTAGTGCAATACTCTAGCAGCTATTTTTCCACTACCTTTATGTAGTGGAAAAAGTGTCTGAGTGTTTTAGCGTTCTATTGCACTGCCACCATTGTGAGTTTGAATCCTGAGCCATGCTGTTGTGCCATCAGCACAATTAGCTGTGATCTCTCTAAGTGGGTAGATGGCGCTCTCTCCCCTCATCACTGTGTTTGCCACCACAAGCATTTGTTGTGTTGCTGGTGTGGCAAAGCTGGGGACCCAGCACTTTCCTCCCAAGCGTGTTGGCTGCCCGATGCCAAGGAGACAGTCAGGTGTTAGGAAAAAAAAAAGAAAAACAATAAACTCTCAATCATATCGAATCAGTCCATTCAGATACTGGCAATGATCCATTTAACATTGAAATCTGCCAACTAAAGATTTAGGACGCATGCATGTTCATGTAGCAAAACATATCAATATGTAGAGTTTGAGATTTCTGTGTACAGGTTTTCTATCACTATACATAAAATGAATGATGCACCCTGTATTGTTTGAAGCTCTGAGAATAAAAAGTGGACCAGCAGGCATTCTTTACGGTTTAGTTTTTTTTCAGAGTAACAATAAAACATAGCTGGTGTATGACTTAAATTTCTATTCATGAGTTGTTAAGGCACCATTAACAGACATTATTCCCAGTCGGCAGAAGTAAGAACGTTCTCAGATGTTAAAAAAGAGTTTAGAGTCTGCAGTGTGGAACCTTTTTACAGTGGAAGATTAAAACATTAGATTGAAAACTATATAAAACTATGGTAGAAATGCTCTGTACAACCAGCGGAAGAACTACATGCCTTTCTTTGTTTTTAAACCAGCACTGAAGAGCACATTCAGAACTGAGAGGAGACTAACGCTAACTAAAGCACATGCTGTAGAAAACCCAATCTTTTCTGCTTCACCTAAATATAAAACAGCTGTTTCACATCAGCAGTCAACAAACAACAGATATCAGTCCGGAGTGTGTACCACTACACACACACACACACAGACACACACATATACACACACACACACAAAGTGACTTGACTGCAGCGTTTTAAAGGAACTGGGAGCTAAATGGTCAAGGAGGTGAGTCAGACTAGATTGTGAGTTATTAAACACTGATATTGTCGATACTCAGAATTAAGACTCTCAGATTCGTAAAGTACACTAGACAAATAAGCATGTCTTTTCTTGGTCTTAAATAAAAGCCCAAAATAAAATTATAACACACATCTTGGCCACACACACACACACACACACACACACACACAGAGGCTAAGATCCAAATTAGATGAGAGTCATGCTAAAGCAGCAGTCACCTTGTATGCTCTTGCTGTGGATTATGAACAAAGAGAGGATTAGAACATTTCTAAAAGTCAGTAGTGCTTGCCTTGGCTTCTATAGAGCATGGTTAATCCCAACAACCAATAAAACTCTGTTGTTCTGCACCTGTCAGCAAACATGAAAAAAGAAAGAACATGTGGCGGTGCACTATTTACTGCAAGCCATGAACCACCAGAACATTCCCCTTCAAAAAATAGTTAAAAAATACAGACAAAATACAACCAAACAACTGAAACGCATAAAGGTAGGGTTTTCATTTTGAACAGACAGTAGTGACAATTACAGTTTGTTCTACCAATGCTGAATAACCCCCCCAAAGTCTTCCATTTTTTCTATTTATTAGATAGTCTTGATTTGTCTTGTATGCACAGCATGTTTAAAGTCAATGCACAAATTTCTATGATTTTTATAATTAGGTTAGGGGGCTTCAGTTTCAGGAAGTCCAGGGTGGTTTTGAGATATATTTTTGGGCCATTATCCTGTTGAACACATTATAGTCTGTACGGCTTCAGCCTTTTAACATGGTTTGACATTTGCATCCAGAATTTGCGGGAATTTAGTGGATTTTTAATTTATTTTCTCCACCTGTGTAATACAACCCAACAGTTAGTAAGGTGTTCCCTTCATGAAATGTAGTTCCTTTTTTCTTCAAACATGCCTTTGCTAAACGGGCCCCAAAAGTGAGCGCTGTGATAAGGTCACAGGTAAGATCCTTCCAGCTAAGGTTTAAATTATAGCCCAGTATCCTAATCTTACCTTCACCACTATTTCATAACGACAAAACATTTGGTCCAGCCAGAAACAAATAAAGCATCAAAATGGGCTACACTAACATTGGACATTTGAAATGTAATCCAATGAACTGATTAAATATGCTGACCCAGTATCAAAAGACAGTGTTCTATACCATGTCTGTCTGACCCAGCTTGGAGCTGAAAAATAGTGTTTTTTTAAAGGTTCATGGCTCCTTAAATGGTAAATGGTAAAAGTGCCAGAAATACTGTTTGTGAAAATTATTTTCAGTCTTATGCTAAAAGATCAAATGAAATATATAATACTTGTGTAGTTCTATGTCAGCTAAAGTTCCAATCACTTGGAAATTGTGTCTTTCCTCAGAAAATGCAAATGTGTAGGCTATTCTCTAGGTAACAAATCCTCTGTTTCACAGTATCAATTGGTTGAGCTAAGCTGCGATTACTGCACCAACAGTATATTTGAAAGTGAGATGTGAATGAATCAGTGAAGCTTCTATTAAGTAAAGGCACTGTGGTGGGCAGTGAAGATGCTGAAGTGCGGGTGTTAGGTAACAGCGCTCTTTTGCACTGTATCAAAGGCTAATCTCCCCAGGCGGGGATGCTCTTTAGCCTACACAAACATTGGCACTCATTGGACTGGCACTGCCTCTTTCACTGTCATGCCGTCTCTAACGCACCACACACACACACATATACACTTAAAGAATGTATTAAAATGTTGTCATGAGTATGTTTATGTGTGTGCATGTGTGTGTGTGCATGTGTAGTCCAGTGGGGGGGTGGGGACTATGCTCTGCCGTGATCGGATAAGCAGCTTTGAGATAATGAATGAATAGATGATTGTAGAGCGTGCACTGGGACTACGGGTTACAGCATCCTGCCAGGACACAGAGCAAAAGAGAGACAGACATACAGACAGACAGACATACAGAGACAGAGAAAATGAGACAGAAAAACAGAGACACCACATATCTTTAGCAGTACTCACCATATGCATGTAACAACTGTTCATTTTGTATTATTATTATTTTATATATATATACATATATACATTAATAATATTACTGTTGATGTTATTGTAGTAACTAGGAGAGTGTAACAATACACAAAGGTTCGGTTCACGCAAAGACTGCTGTTAAATAGGGGCAGGGGAAATATTTTCTTTAAGGATGCATCTCAATGTGGACCTGAACCATTCTGAATCGATTCACAAATGTCAAAAATTGCTTTTGAACATGTTAATTGATAACAGAATGTTGAGGAAATGCCGTACTCGGAAGTGTAGTAGTGCAGGGACTGGACTACTACAACTAAAGATGGATGAGCGAGAAATCACCCTCTGCATTAAAACCTAGCAAATGGAAACACTTTGGCTCTAGTTGGCAGCGACTACAACCAGTTGTTCCCAATCAGAGGACCATCAAGCGAAGCGAATTACAAACTCCATCACAACCTTTATTGCCAAGGATTTGAGTTTGTATTCATAGTCATTGAGAACCAGGGTTTCCGTGCTATATTGCACACTTTAGAGCTTAGATACAGCAGCGTCCTGTCTCAAAGATATTTTACCGACACAGCAATTCATAAAATCATTGAAGTAAACAGGTAAGATAGCTGTAACATGTAATGTATGGACACCCATTATGACAGAATCTATTGTCATGGTAGATGCGCAATTTATCACAGTTGGTAGCTAGCGTCTCATGTGCTCCAAACACAAGCAGTGAATGAGAGTCACACAGGTGCAGATATAGCTGAGCTGTTAAAGGATGTAGCAGAGGAATGGCAGATCACTAAGAAAGAGCTATGACATGCTGAACATGGCCTCTCAGCAAGCTCTCAGGTTTCCCACTGTGTTGAGTCTACTAGGAAGGGTAACCCTTCCAGCTGATTTGCCTCATTAATGATGTATTAATTACAAACACTTTGTTTTTAAAGTATCAAGCAGAGTCAAACAGTGAGAAAAAAAGAAATCCTATAGAAAAAGAAGATGAATTGTAATCAATGCAATCATGAGGTGCCTACAGATTCCCACCCCTATTAAATGGGAGAGCCAGCATCACATAAAACATTTCCTCTACTTTTTAGGATGATGGTAATACTGTAAATCTTCTGAGAACCTGAGCTGGGCTCAGTCAGCTGCTCTGTACCTGATCACCTTTACGAACAGCATTCGTTTCACTCGCAATGCGCAATGCTAACATGAGCACTTTGGTGCAGTGCAGCGAACCAGTTTCAGGGTACCAGGGTACAGTGCAGTGTCTGTGTGCCTTTTATTGTTTTTACTTGCATGCACTGTAATATTCATACCCAGACAGTTTACTGCTGTGACAAAACTTTACAAAATAAAGTTGTTCAAGCTTAACTAAGAGAAAGAGAAACGGAAAGAAAGGCAGAGACAGTTACAGACAGAAGGACCTATAAAACAAGAGAAAGAGGGAGAATAAAGAAAAATGATATTAATAAGGCATATAATTATTATTATTTACTAAATAGATAGTATTTACTAAATAGAAGAAAGAGGGGAGAAAATAGCAGGAAAGAAAAGGGGGAAAGACAGAGGGAGACCTAGAAAGATAGATAAAGAGAGAGAAAAAGAGATGAGAGAGAGATACCCCCCCACACATGTGCCTTTTAGAGTCATTACTTGTAAATAACCTGTAAATAATATTGTTATTGCTTTTTACTTCTATTATTTATTTTGTATATATATTTTGTATATAGTGGTAATTTATCTACGTTTTTGCATCTGAGTGTCTTGCTATCCCTTTGCTGCTGTGACACTGAGAATTTCCCCATTGTGGGACTAATAAAGGATTATCTTATCTTATAGAGAGACAGAGGGAGGCAAAAAAAGAGAGAGCGAAATAAAATGGAAGAGAGAAAAAGAGAGGATTCCCTTCTGCAGGGATACACCAGGGCAGTAATGGGGAAAGCCTGAATGATCACTGGTGAACCAGTAGGCGCGAGAGCGAGCTGTCTCCTGGCATTAACATCACGGTAATGGGCTCACACATGCATGACTGCGCCCTGTCAACACACATGCGCTCTGCTCACTGGGCCTGCACACACGTGCTCTACGAGAGTGCAGATGCATAAACACACACGCACACACATACACTCATGCACAAACACACGTGCACTGATCCACAAAGTCAACAAGCATGCTGCATTGCAGCTACACATGATTTACATGTAAATACTTCACATGACATAATTACACACACACCACACAGACAATTACAGCAAACGATGCCTGAAAACACCCACCAGAGCCGACCATTGCACTCCAGTGAAGAGGAAGTATGAAGATGAAAGTGTACAGCAGTAGTTATGTGCACTCAGGGTTCAGGTTTGAAGGGTAATATTCCTTTTAAGAATCTACCCTGTGAGAACGCAGTCATGCGCACTTCTGTTTCCAAACGTCCAAACTCAAATTCCTCCAAGAGCAGACAAACACACCCACACACACTTACAATTATTTACAATTTAGTTTTTTTCTCATAATACAGAGCTCAGAGCTCAGAAAAGCCAGAGATCATTTCAACATAAAAAACTGAAAATATCTCAGCATCAGAATATGTGTATTGTTACACATACTCCAGCGTTTTATTTAGTATCTCCACTGCAAACAAAGCTAACCGACTTAAGATATTCTAAAGTCATAGAAGTGAGGAATGGAAGAAGGGATCCACTAGTCTCGCTGGGACCTAGGGATTTAAGATGTTTGCACTGCAGTAACAAATCATGGCTGCTGTACCATTTATTTAACATTAATAAATTACTAGGTCATCAAATAAATATCTATAGCTATACTGTGTAGTGCATATCAAACAGATATATATATTTAGTGAAAAAAGTCTTCTCAGAATTATATTTAAAAAGGTAATTTTATATTTATTATACTTAAAATTTAATAAATTCTAAGAATATTTCATTTGGAGGTTAAGTAAATTACTATTCAAACAGTATAAATACTATGTGTCTCTCAGACACCCTCCGCAAGAAGTGTAAGCCACAGAAGATAGTTGCCGAAAAGAAGGTCATTGCTGAAAAGGATGTCTGTTTGCAGAGTTCTGTATCAAAGCATATTAATTAAAGGTTGTCTGAAAGGGAAAATGTGGTAATAAAAGGAGCACAAGCAGCCTTGAGAGGAAAGACTGTAAAGAAAAGTCTATTCAAGAACCTGAACTGAGGCTAGTGTCAGTGCATCAAGAGCCACCATGCAAAGACATGTCCAGGAAAAGGGCTACAACTGTCATTTTCCTCATTTCAAGCCACTCCTGAACCAGAGATGGCGAACTAGAGACCTTTTTTCAAGATGAAAGTAAATTCATCATTTTATTTGAAAACAATTAAGGTCCTAGAGTGTGACGTGTCCTCAGTCTGGTGTTGGTCTCCTGTGTTTTATCAAGTCCAAAGTCAAAGCAGTCCTCGATCAGGAGATTTTAGAGCATTTCATGCTTCCATCTGCTGACAAGCTTTATGAAGGTGTCAATTTCCTTTTTCAGATTCTCTATGGTGTTCAGGTTCGAAGAACCGTAATATCATATCATATCATGGTCAGCAAACCATTTGGTAGAAGTTTTGGCACTGTAAGTAAATGTTAAGTCGTGCTGGAAAACCTTCATAAAGCTTGTGTGTGAGGAGGATGAGACACAATCAATCCAGAAACAGACAAAATAACATGTAATGAATACAAAGTATAAGTTTTACCTTTTTTAATTCAATTATGAACCAACAATCCCCCCATATTATATTTGTTTTAGATGAACTAGTGTGTGGCAATAAATGAATCATAGTAAACTGAAAAGGATGTCTGAATAATTAAATGTCTCCTCGCTTCTATTATGATACCAGTAGTATATTTCATTTCACATATTCCATATACGGGGCTAGAGCCTACCTGGAATCACTAGCCATAAAGGCAGAAATACCCTCCTGGATAGGACACCAGTCCATTGCAGGGTACCACACACAAACAAATATATATATATATATATATATATATATATATATATATATATAATTACATAATTAAATGCCTTGTTTTTAACATTTAATTATTTCTATTCAGTTTTCATTTTACTACATATATATAGTAAATAATTAACTTCAAAGTACAGACAATGTGTGTGTGTTGTGTGTCTGCACAGTACAGACAATTTAATGTGTGTGTCTTTGTATGTCTATACACATTAAAGAACATATCCATCACCTTCACCCACACAGTGTCACACTCAGATAGTACATTATTACACCAGTGCTAAAACTGATATTCTTTCCCCTAGATTGCACTCCCTCCCACACACACACACACACACACACACACACACACACACACACACACACACACTAGCAAATACCACCGCACTTACTCATTGATACAATTAGAGCACGAGCAGCAGGAGGCAGCACAGATTAAGGATTACGTTAGAAATGAGTGCAGACAAATGCACATGGCTTACAGGAGGGCACAACAACCACCACCACCACACGAGAAACATGAGGGGGAAAAGAGAGAGAGAGAGTGACAGAGAGGCTGGGAGAGGTGGAGAGAGAGCTTGAGCTAGGTCACATGGGTTAAATGAGACACAAACCACCCCTCCCCCTGCCCGAGCACAAACCCACATGTACATGCGTACACATCCACATCACATTAAAGCTCATGGATGATCTGCGAGCTGTGGCACTGTCTGATGAAGCTTTTGAGTCTGATATATTCCTGTATAAATAACCTGCTTTGTCACAAGCAGACAGCAGTGCAGGATCGTCCAGGCCATCTCTGTAGTTTCCTGAAGTTTTACAGGTTACACAGAATGCATTTACTGACTATTCTAGGTTGTTCTTTGATGTACACATAGTAAGTTATCAAGCTTTTTACACATCTACTTACAACCCCGTTTTTTTCTCAGAATGAAACACAGATTTTCTTTGTATGGTGGTCTTGTGTACGCATGGATGAGCTCTGCTCTGACTGGCTGGTTTATGTTACCATGACAGCTGACAGGAGCTTTATTTTTAACACTTTAACAAGAACAATGTAATTAAGTTTGTAGTTGTTCCAGAGTCTTACTGGATAGTGTTAGTGACACACACAGTGTGTGGTTAGCTAGCTGGAGAGATTGTAGCTGATCCTCCAAAACAAGGTAAATATGGTTTTCCATTCTAGAGCACCTTTAAGTCTGCAGACTTACTTTTTCACATTGTCTACATTTTAAATTATTATGAAACTCTGACTGTTTCATGTGTAATTATGGGTTAATTGATTCATTACTTAGGGAAAACATTACCCCTCCAATTTAGCCATGTCTAATTCTACCAACAACATGTGCAAAAGTAGCTTTTTTCATTCCTTGGTTGCAATGCGGTGTGAACAACAAAAAACACACTTAATGTGAAGTCCCAGATAGGATGTCTGTTTGTGACATTTATGTGAAACCAACTCAATTTCCCCATAACTGGTTCATCGTCATCTAAATTTTCATTTTACATTTACATTATTATTTACATTGTAAAATCACCACATTGTAACTCAACATATTGCTCTTTTTGTGTGCTGGATTACGCTTGTTCTTTTTAATTTTCTCTATTTATCCTCTAGCATGTTTTAATTTACATTAGCATTGTGCTCCACTGAGTTCACTGAAAGGAGACTATTAATCCTCAGGAAAGACACTGAACAACTGTGGGTGTTGGATGAACGTGCTGTGTGTAGCGCTGTTGTTTTACGCATTTGGGTCAGTTCAGCAGTGTTCATCTGTTCAGACTAATGTCAGATACAGTCCACCTTAAGAAGACCATGTGAACGACCAAACAAAACAATCAGATTTGGGCAGTAAATCCGCTTTGTGAACATAGTCCTGGACTACCAGCCACGCATGGCTATCGCATCATTGGGGATCAAACTCACAATCTTCCATGACAGGGCCAACACCTAGCTGGTTCATACTAATCATGCTGCTGCAACCTATGACTGCAATTTTCCTTACAGCCAACAAACTGATTAAAGACTAGCCTACATTATTTGCTGGATCATGTAAATCACTTCATTTATTCAAACACCCCAAGGGCATGTGTGATTGGTCAAGATGCTCACACCACACAATGAACTCTTTGAAGGGTTTATGCTGCTATCACAAAAGATACCTCACTGCTGTATGATACATGATTAGTTTTGCCATTATCAGAGAAAAATCTTCATTCATTTATCAAGAATGATTTGCCTAGTTCAGATATCAGTATTGTGATAATGATTAACAAGTACACAGCTTTAGAGAAAATTACTAATTTAATTCAGTCCTTCCCTTCCTCTTTTTTCATTCATGTTCTCACAACTCCATTCAGTCCTTTTTGCGTTCTGAGCGCCTCAAAAAAACAAACAGACATCTGATCCTAAGGGCAACACAACATCAGGGGCGCATGCAGCAGGGACCAATTAACCAGAAAATCATCTAACACACAAATAGACATAGGGGAGGCTTTCAGGACACAGATTATGCAGAGACCTCAACTAGTGCTTTAAATCTGGATTAATGAATGCTTTAAACTCACACTCAAATTCTCAAAGATTCGGAGCAATCTAAGTTACACAAATAGGTTTAGAAAAAGGCCATTTTATCATTGAGTTATTCTAGGGCATTAAAATTTTTTTAATTTAGTTAAGTTAATTATTAATTGAAAATGAGTAAGTATTAATTAAGTATTAATTATTATAATATTCAATAATAAGTACACTATCAGTTCCAAAAGAAAAGCAGCCAGGGATTACTCTGCCATTCACTCATTGATGATCTCTCTAGGACTTGGCTATAAGCACTTGTATTTACAGTTCCTTTGGATATGGATAGCAACTCTGCAGAACATTGTATTAAACACGAAGAACACACAAGCATATTCAAATGAGGTTTTTGTAGTTTCTGATTATTTGAGCAGTCACTTGTTTATTCCACTCTGAGCCTCTACTTTTCTAACCTCTTTCTTAAAATTTCTATATTTGTATCTGTGAAAATCTGGATACCTTAAGCAAATCTGTGAATCCTGAATCTTAAATGAACCTTTTAGATGTACCAGTCAAATATTGGTTAAAGGCTTGGACACGCTTACTAGTAGAAGTAGTAGCCTGAAACGCTGAAAAGATTTAGCCGACATTCTACTAGGAGACTCTAATGGCACATCACCTTTACCCTGACCAATCACCAGCTTCCAACCAGTCTTAAAAACACCTCTATTCACACGCCTCTTTGCTGCATTCAGATGCTGACGTTTTGTCTTGCCCTCCTTCCTCCACGCCACCACCAGTTTGGTCCCACCTGGTTGCCCAGGGGGTTGGCTCCACCTCTGCCTTCCATGTTTGGTACAATCTGCAAGGGTCTAGATATTTTAAGACCTGAGCCGACAACAGGGCCTATGTCAAATACTTTAACTTACTCTTCTTATAAGCTTGCTTCTAGATTCTTCTGGTTGAAACAGCCACGTCTCACGTCTCAAAGTGAAAGCTGCAGCCGAGGAAGGACGGACCTGGCAAGCCCTACACAAAGAGGCTATACAAATCTTCTTCAGCATCTTCTTCAGTGCTCAGTCACAACCATTCACACACAAAACCTACAGAAAAAGCTTTTCTGACTCAATAGTGGGACTCTTTCTAGTGCTTTAAAGAACCAGTTTTAAAAGGTTCTTTAAAAAAACCAGCTACAAGACATTTTACATCATGAACCATTTAACCAGCCAATGAAGTATTTAGCAATTCAGTTCAGTTATTTGAGTTGTCATTGCTCTATACAGAATCTCTGAAGAACAAAATGTCTTTAAGATGAGTAATATCATATTCAGTCAGGTCATGTCCTGAGTTTTGACAGGTTCTGTAGGTAATACAAAGTCTACCTTGTCAAATTGGTGTAACATGGCTCAAATAAATGGCTACAAATGCCTCCGATCTTATAAGAACCAGACATCATTATTCTGTTGTTGCCAGTACACACAGCAGAATACCACTGCACGGTGGTACGGATTGGCTTGCATGTGTATTAACTGCTGAAGTTTAACCACAACAGTGTGGAATGTAGTTTTACTGCTGCTGTAGTCTTTCACACAGTGTATTCAAGTGGTACCTTAGTAGCTTATATACCAATGTAAGACAAACAGAAACCGATTTTGCTTTGTGTGTGCACTGCAAATTTGCCAGTGTTAAATAAACACTGATAGTGTAAGATGAACACTGTGACTTAAAGTGTAATACACACACTGTTAATTTAACACCATCAGTGATGATTTAACACTGGCAAATTTGCTATGTGTTGTGTCCGAAGTAAAACAAGCTTTGTGGAAAGGTTCCAGGGACCTGATGCACTCAGAGCCTGACCTCTCGCACAGCTGTAGAACCACAGCTTTTGATTTTGCTGCACGTTCTAAAATTGTTGTTAGTCTGTCAGTTTTTTTTGCATGTCTGACTCAGCCAAAGCTTCTGTAAAATGTGTAAAACCAACTAGCCTTAGGGTAAGTAGAGTAAAGACTTTTAACATCACTCACCTGAGAGAACATCCCTCAGCCCAATACAGCGAGTATCAGAACATAGCAGAACTAGCAAACACCACTAACAGCACAAATGTCTATCTGTATGTGGCAATGGTCAGGCATGGCCACACATCTGAAGTGACATCACCCTGGTGTGTCAGTGGAGAGCAAAGTCATTCAACTGAATATGTATTAAATGTAACTAACCTCAAGTTAAATGGTGATGGTAAATGATTGTCTACTGAATGTAACCCTACACCTAACCCCAATCCTAACTTTAACCTTACCCTTGAATCAATCAAGAGGTGAGCATCTATGATGCATCTACAATGAACCATCCAATTGATTTATTAAGGTTTTTTCTGATCAGTCAGATGCAAAAAAAAATCTGATCTGAATAGTGAGTTTTGTAATCTAAGGAAATCCTATTAACGTGAATGAGCCCATATGTCAGATTTTATTTTATTTGTGTTTTTATTATTTATTTTATTTATTCAAACACTTATTATTATATATTCAAACTCCACTGCCTGAATATTGTTTATTGCAATTGGTCCTGAGACAATATATCATCCAAAAAAAGACCTTGTGACAAGCCTACTTAGAAGGGCTCCTACATGTAATATAGTGAACTCCCCTTTAAACTGGTGATATTTCAGCTTTCCTTTCTCCATTTTAGGATTAATAACTTCACCCCAACTAAGGGCTTAAAAATGTGCTACTTAGCAGGAAATAAGCTGCCAGGGCAACATTACAGTCTGCCTTGTTCAGACAGAGCTAAACTTCACTGAAGAAACTGCTCATCAAGGTTGAGAGTACCTCAACATGTCCTTTGTTAATACTGTGTCTGTCTTCCTTTCTTCAGGTACAAGCAGAACGGTGCTGTGGTTAAATATTTGATTTGTGCTTGTTTGAGTGCAAGTGGAGTGTTTTGACAGGTGCTGTAGATGTTTTTCAGCTGTTCAGCACAATGTGCACTCTGAGAGACCGACTCCTCATTTAAAGCTAACTAGAGCAGCAGCTTGTCTGTTGTCTTAGGAAGGGCCCATTTATTTCTCTCTCTCTGTTCCACATGAATTGCTGCAAAACGAGCTCAGTTCAACATCTGCAGATCAGGCCTGGACCCACCTTCCACCGCCCACTGAGCATTCTACTTCAGGGCAACCACTGCAGTTGTATGAATAAACACAACCACAAAAGCACAACCAGTCACACTGCCACACACACAGTAAACTGCACACTGCCACACAAATATACACATACAACACAGAAACTACGGCCTTAATGAAATATGTACAGACACAAATAGACCATTATTAGAGACAGGATGCACTCATTCAGAAATTATGCAAGTCGATACCAAACTTCTGAAAACGTGACGCTGTTTGTTTTATATGGTACTGAAGGTACTGAAACTACCGCAGCCATCTCTACGAGACTACGATTTCTCCAGAACTGATGAGGGCATGACATCAGATGCAAAGAGAAGAAAAAAACAGTATAACATGTGGAACGCCATCAGAGCTTAAGGTTAAGGCTTGTGCAGCACCGATAAAATGTAGCAAAATATTTAGTATATTTTAACAAAAGCAGTACACTCAGGTACTGTACAGTGGCTGCATTTAGGGCTTTATTAGGATCTATTGTGTGCTCTGCGTCTCCCTGATCTAGATTTTTGGGTAACACTTCTGACATAACCATTGAACGAGAAAAAACAGACCTTGGATCTTATGGCATACCATTTCTCCATTTAATACGAAAACCGTAGCAAAATGTTATACAACAGGTTGAAACTAAACATGCCCAGTCGAAGCAACAGTCATATATGGAGATATTTTACATTTGGGTCAGCTGATTAGGCATAAGTTAAAGTATATCAAAAGGCACGTAAGATATCCCTGCTCATAATGTTAGTAGGCTATTAGCATGCTGTGTCTGAAGAAACCTTAATAGTTTTATTAACCGTTGATACCAGAACCAGGTCAGGGCTCTTCTTGTTCTAATCAGCAAGTTTATCTGTTTGTGTTTAATGTCCAGGCTGAGTACCAGGCTGTTGACATGCTGCACTATAACAGGTTGATTGAGTCTCAGAACACAGTATTGTTCGTTTTAAATAGCTAAAGGCTTTATGCCACGTTTTTGTAATACCAACACATTTTCTTGTTATTATTACACATAGGCTTTTTGCAATATATATTTTTTTCATATTTTAGGCAGCTGAGCCCTGTAAAAAAATCTTTTCTGGATTTGTTAGGACAATATTATTTTGTTTTAAATAACAGTTATGTATTTTTACAACTTGAAGAGAATGTTAATCAAAGGCTCCATCCCACTCTTGTTGCTGGAAAACAACTGTGGTATTGTTCACGATGAGATTTGTTTATTTCTTGAGGTGGAAATTGTTCTTAAGAATTGTAGAATTTCAGTGGTATTGGAAGTGACTACCAAATTTCTGGTATCATGACATCCCTAATGCTGATCCATACACATTTTATAAAATGTAGAAACTGAAACTAGTATGAACCTAATTTAGCATTATACAGAAACATAACATTTGCCTATATGAGATAAGTGCCCTAAAATGAATAAAATGCAGATATTTTATCGCAATAGACCAGGCATAAATGGTAGGGTCTTCTGGAGGAATATAAAGTCAAATACCAATGTGAAATATCGGTCAAATCCAGATATCGGTCCAATGGCAATGTGTTATATTTTAAACAATTATATTCCAATATGACTCATCATGCGTACCCATATAAAAGCCCTCCATAATTGTATTGGGCTCTATTTTTCCATTCAAAGGCAAAAGCAGATTTATTATTAGAAATATTTGTTTAAATTCACCAATCTTCACAGATTAAACTGACCCACCAGGGCAGTAACCTATTTCACCCAAAACTCCAGTACTGACAGTCTAGGTCTTCCAATAAGTACTTTACAAAACACATAAATAAAACATAAAAACTCCTAAATAATAACATGACACTGGTACCATATGGAGGCATTTGATATGCTTGAACGGTGAATGACAGTCATCTCATAGGGTCAAGCACAGGGCCACATTCTGCTACTGAGGTAACCAGAGATGCATGGTTCCCAAAGGGACATCTGAACTGACTTACACAAAAACACACTTCTAAAACACAAGACAAACTGCTCTTCAATGACAGGTCTTCAAAGTGAGGAGTGAGAGGTTTATTCGGCTGTGTCTCATTTCCAGTTCAAGTACTATTATTCTATTCTATAAGTCTTATTCACATTTGTTGAATCATGTCAACACCTTAATTCATCAACATACCCACAGGAGCCTCATCACTGTTGTGGTTGGTTACAGGAATCATTTGCATCTGTAATATCGCTAGGAGTCAATATTGTGATTATTAATATTGTAATTATTCAGTCATTTGGGGTTAGGGGTGGGCAATATAATAATACTTTATAGAATCGTGATAAATTTTGTTATAGTGATACATAATATGCTTGATGAGTATAGCATCGATTTATTCAGTAGAGCTGCACAATAGTGGAAAAAAAACTGACATTGCAATGTGTTTTTTCTGTGATATATATTGCAATATTTAAAACATTTTTTACCAGATCAATGATCCAATGATCCAACATCCAACATAAAGCACAGCCTTACGGTGTATTAAATTTAAATATTATTTTAGTATTAAATATTGTGATATAACATTTTTACATAATGTCCAGCCCTATTAAAGGTGTAAACATTCCAATACAGTACTGTAAAATTAAAACAGAATGTATAAAACTGTATTTAAACTGTAACACTGATACTCCCCTCTATGTCTTCTGGGGGTTCTTATTTGACATATTTCCTGACATCTATAAAATTGAACAAATCCTGAACTCATAACTCATGCGGTGTCAGATACTGTGTAGATATTGCACATACATTTCTAAGGGCTTTTGTGACATGGTGATATTTCAGTTCTAGGGGACTGAAAATAGAGACATTTTATGTCAGAATCTGTATGAGGCAGGTCTGTATCTTTGAATGATTATGACTCAGTTGTACTGTTTAAAAAATCAAGACATTTGAACTCATAAAATATTAAACCTGTACCATATTAAAATATGAATCATTACAGTATATACTATATTATATAGAAGAACAGCTGTGGCAATGATGTCATTAGTCCCTCCCCTCTATTACAAGTGCAAGCCTCCAACCAAACAGCTCAGCTTTAGTCTCTCGATATCGATAAAAGAACTGCAAAAAATCTGTTGTGATCTGTAATCTGTTGATACTGGGACTAAAACAGTATTCAGCCATGTCTGCCTGCTTGTGTGCTTGTGTGTGTGACAGATCCCCTACCCCTACTCCCCTTGCTATTCTTGAGTAAACAGAGCAGGATGCTGAAGCCGATGAGCAGAGGAGAAAAGACTCGATCACACCACAAAATCGAAGATATGACTCCGAAAACTCAGCGCATAATAAAGACAGGTAGCACATAGTCTTTTGTTTGTAAACAGATGCTTTATAAGGCATGTTCAGTCGAATTAGAATTCACAAATAACAGACATTACAAGGAATATATTGCGTAATATGCAAGTAAACAAAAGATTTGTTTGTTCTTTAATATTTCACAGACTCTGCTGACCTGTATCACACCATACACTGAGTCAGAGACTGGAGGACATATGGACAGACTAGTACACAGACTAGATAGATACTAGGGTACTGGTTATATAGGGTAAGTCTTGCTGTTTGCTACAATCCAGCTAGTTTATTTTGGGACAGATATCCAATTCTAGTATTGGATTGGTGCATCCCTAATAGTAATATAAAACAATACTATTTTCCAGGGCATTATTATGATCCTATTCTAATGATGCAGGACAAAAGGACAAAACACAGACTAACATGAGACAAAATGTAAATGTTTTTTATATTTTTTTGAAAATATACATATGTTTTTTTGTGAATATGTAATGTAGAATTCACATCTACATTCAACATTCACATCTACTAAATAAAATTATTCAGTAATAAACAAACTGTATGATTAAGCCCTGCTCTCCCCTATGGGACCTTTTAGGAGCTGTCCAATTCAGCACTAGCTGTCTAGCCTCCTAACTCTGGGTGACTTCATGACTGCAAACTAGTCTCTGGTCTTTAGCCTACTTTATTATCTTTCTCATTCTCAGTCCCAAGGTTAGACACATACCTGCATCACATGCTAACTTGTAAGCCTTGTAAGTGTGCATGATCTGTGGTTCATTTACCTATCAAGCAGTGCAGTGTGTTGCTGGGTGATAACACTGATCATTTCAATCTTGATGCCTGGCAGTTCCCCCATATGAGCTCATCTAATGTCATATAGATTCTGTAGCTTGACCAGAGCATGGCAGCTAGGGTTGTGGATTAAATTCCCGGATTAAGGATGTGTACCCTCTCTGAACAACAAATCACTTTAGACAAACGCACCTGCTGGATAAAAAAAATCATGTAAATCTAAAGCCTCTAAGGTAGACTACAAAAAATGATCACTGCTTACATATAGGAAGACACACATGCACTCCTATAGAAGCATACACAAAGGTGTGTCACATTGGGAAGTCACTGCAAGGTCAGTTTCTTTCTAACCTAATTAATAATACAGGGTTGAACCAGCTGACTAGCGGCAAAGTATACTTGCACCCCCTGCTACAATCACTAGGACAACAAACGCACCAAATTTCTGGTGTCTGTCCGTTAAAGTAGTGCAGTAGAGAAATAAAAAATTGGAAAAAAAGGGAGAATGGAGAGGACAGATCTCAGGAGCAGTAACATGGTCCGCTGACCAGGCTGTGATTAATGTATGAAGATCACAAGGCACAGGAAGAAAAAGTCACAAATTCTTCACAGTAGCACTTCATTGAACAGGTCTGCAGGCTGTTTTAACAGCATATAAGACGTGTCATTAATAAGGAACATGTAGACTATTATGTCAGGAAGTCTGAGTAAAAAGCCACTAACATTTCAGAGAGAGAGAGAGAGAGAGAGAGAGAGAGAGAGAGGTTTCAAAGTTGTAAACTGTAGTGTCTAACACCAGGCAGGCGTGGTGTTCATGATACATCACTGACACAGATAATGGTTTCTGAGGCATGTAAAGGCGCCTGCCATCGTGTCCTTGAACAGGCAATTAACACGAGCGTTAATCAGACCTGAGTCTAACGCATTTGTAGGTGCAGTTTCACCATAGTCAGACAGCCATCGCGTGAAAAACGTGCTGTTCAGCTGCAGAACCATGTGTGCAACCTACAGCTCCTCAAAACTCGCTCCACTCCGGCGCTCCTGCTGCCCAGCACGGCCAACTCGTGAAGGTTAGCGAGGCTACAGCCTACCGGCCACGCTAACACGCCAGCACACACTCTCTCTCACATTCCACGTTTGAACTCAAGTTGTACCGCAACGCTGTTATATAATTAGGCTAGCTAGTTGTTGTCAGCTAGGGGTGAGCAGCTTCACACAGCCTGAACCTCACTTATCAACGTCTGAGCGACCGTTTAAACCGTTATTCGCTTTGTGTGAGGGAGCGTTTCCCAGGCGGGCCGCTCCGCTCTCGCTCTCTCTCTCTCTCTCTATCTCTCTCTCTCTCGCAGGCTAACGTTAGTTTACATCGTTACCTCGTTAGATTTTTAAGCAGTTGGAATAAACCTTACCTGATTATATCATCGTTGTGACCCAGGTAGAATTTCTGCTTGTGCTCCCGTGTGTTGTACACAACTCCCACACCGGCCACAAAGTACACTATTTCCTTGGCCGCGGTGTAGTACAGGTTGTTGCGGCACTGGTGTCCCCGGTAGCCGTAAACCCACTCGAGTCGCAGATGACAGTTCGGTGCTGTTCTGTCAGCCATGTTCGTATTTATTTCTCTCCGAGGCGAAGAGCTGGTGCTTTCTCATTCACGACGACGAGCCCTCATGCAGCCTCTTATCCGCTCGGTCCGCTGTCAGAGCAGCTCGTCCGGCTAAACACAAGTGTGTCCTGACGACATCTTTAACTCGAAGTCCTCTCCTCAACTTTAGGCTGTTAGCATCCTGTGACGGCCACACGGCTTTACTTTTTTTGCTTTTCTTTTTTGAAGCGGTGTTAAGGTTTTTAAAAGCCTGCCTTGTACTTCTTTCACAGGTGTAAAGTATCTAGCAGCTACCTTCCCTCTGCTGCTGACCGGACTGGCGGCTTTGCACTTGTGCCTCGTCAAAGCCTGAAAAAACGGTCATTTCTCGAATCGTTTAAGCAGGACCGCCCAATCGTGAGCTGCAGCGTTGATTGACGTACAATCGGGCCAATCACGGTAAAGGAAATTCACAGCGCAGCTTTGAGTGAGAAGTTACTGACCAATGGAGATCGTCAGAAAGGCTCAGTCATCGGTTAAACGTAGGTTTATTCAGACATTATTTATCCTGCAAGTGTACTGTTAGCTACATTATTCTATAGTATTTCTTTCTATTAATATTTTTTAATATTTTTAATACTCTGTGATCGACGATAGCTCGTAATTACTGCAGTTTGATTAAATATTTTGGTAGAATTGATTTATTTTACCACGCTGGAGGAGAGTAATTGAAGCGTGTCCTCCTCAATAAGACAGACAGGATGCCAGAGTAAGAAGCAGCGGTGGCGTAAGAACGTAAGGAGAAATATGATTTAAAGGATTTGTTTGCTGGTCTTTAAAAACTCAGACTCAGACTGGAAAACATCTGGAAACAGGGACATTCAAATATGCATCCTAAAACCTATGAGCTGTAGTGGGAATACACTGAATTTGCCAACTATAATGTCTGTACAAATCCCAGATTGTGGCTTTAAGCATAGCTGATGAACTCCCCTGACCCCACTTTCCCACCCTGTCTCTCTCACACGCATGCAAACCATCCATATGCTGGCACAAATTCAAATGTGTTGTTAAATGAATATTTAAAGCGCTTAATCCGGATCAAATCAAAGTGTAGACTGATCTGTGACTCACAAAATACATTATGTTGCAGGCCATGATGTGTATGCAGGTGTAGGAGTGTTACACACTGTATGCACAGCTCCATTGTCTATCTCATACCCAAGTAAACAAGGGGATGTCAAGAGAAAAAGGACAAGTAGTTGTATTAAGTAGGGTGGATTTTTCTTTTTCCATTTCAAAGCACAATAAAGGCAAGAGCACAATAGAGAGACACAAAGTAGAGCAGTGTACAAAGCTGTTATACTCTCTGCACCTCACAAGGCTAAGAAATTGGCCGTTTTGGGGTCATGCGCCACAACACAGCCTTCAGTTTACTTTACACCAGCCTCTTTAAGACTATTCCAATGGTCTCGAGTGTGTCTATGAAAAGGAAATACAGCGTGACTGTAATGGAGAACTGCAGTTATTTCAGGTGTTCACAGGGTTGAAGTTCAAAACGTCCAATAAAGTCAGATTGGTTGTGTTCCAGCCAAGCAAAATGGAGATCTATTGTAGCCTGACATCTCTGAAATGATGTCAGTGCTAAGGTGCTTATACATTTTGGCATATATATGTATATATATCCACACACTGAACTGAGAAAATGCTTCACGTTTGAAAGTGGATCCCCCTGCAGGTAAGAGAAAGAACTGCACAGGACATCTTCCAGCTGCTCTCAGTGGAAGTACCAAAGTTCTTCACTACAAAGCTTCAGTGTTGTTGTTTTACATCTGTGTGAGCCAAAGCAGTTCCACAGGTACGAATGAGAAGTGACTGAACACAACACAGCATGAACATCATAGATGCTTTTCCGAACTACATTTGCAGACAATAAAGTCCTCCGTTATGGTTTGTAATGATTAACAATGAAAAGAAAAACAAAATAAAAAGATTCTTGTTGTGTACATGAATGTCCACATGAATAAGCCAGGTAAAAAAAGCAAACAAACAAAAACCCAATAATGATAATAAAATATAAACCACTAAATGTTCATAATTCAGTTTACATGCTAAATCGTTAAACTTACTTTTTAAAAGTAACATCGAATCAGTCAAAATCAATTTATTTCCACTACATTTTGTTCTATTCCAGCCCAAAACATGGACAGTTTAAACTGATTTTAGTGATATTCTATCTTGGTTAAAAAAAGCACCAATATTGCAATATGTAACTAAGAAAAACTGTATGACTACCAAATAAACAAAAATTAGTACATTAATTCAGATCAAGTGAATGCAGAATTAACCACAACAAAGATAGATCAGCCAGAGATGGCACATTTTTGCACAACCAAAGGCTTTTCAAAACCAGTAATGGCTTGTAAAAGCAATGCCCTTCTTTCAGGTAAACCAGGAATACACCTTCCAAACAAATGTAAGCACTTGTTTTCAAACAGGAGCTAACAACACATGGCCTCCTCACCACAATTCAGAGTTGGAGCTAAAGGAGTCACTCTTCGGAATGCACCCCCCCCCCCCCCCCCCCACAGACGTTTACTCTCTACTAATTTAGGCTTTTCATAATATACTGAGACAAATTGGTGATAACTTATCATCATCATCCCATAATTAAGAATTATGAATACAACTAAAAATGATTCCACCACAACAGGAATGGTTATGTTACAGGCATTGAACTTTTGCCTTCAAGTGAAATTCCTCAAAAACATGTAGTTTTCATTCTGCAATTTGTTTTTTCCAAAATAGCAAAATGACTCCATATATACAGTCATCATATAACAAGTCTTTGTTCTTAGCCAAGGGCGTGACTTAATTTAGGAAGATGCCGCTTCATAGAAATGTACAGTTCAAAAACAATTTCACCAGACCACACCCACAATACTGGAACTTGAGGAATGGAACAATATCTGTGGAAAACACAGATACACACACACACACACACACACACACACATACATACATACAAACACACACACACACACACACTCATTCACCGCAAGTGTTGCACTTTCACTTCTGTTTGTAAATGTGTCTCTGTTCAGACCACGCTCAAAAACATTGATGACACTTGACATTGCATTTCACCTGCCATTTATTTTTGGACAGCCCACCCCACCGACTACGTCTCATGACACATGATACAGAGATGAATAGAGAGAATGTCAAGTGTCATAATGCTTTACTAAAGCTTCATGAAAGTTTCATGAGCTTCACAAGATCAATTGCTCAGATGCATTCCATAGCCACTAAAGGAGAGAAAGGGGTAGCGACAGTCTTTTTGTCCCTTACAAGTAGCTATATTTCATCAGTTTTGCTCGTAATTTCAGAGCTGACTGGGAGGTTTGCACGTGCACAATGACACATCAATGCAGGACTGACACTTAACATGGAGTACGGAGCTATTTCAAGTTTCCGATCTTCTAGGGTTGACGTATAGATGTGTATGTGTGTGTGTGTATGCGTCCACTGACAGATGAATAGGTCATGAAGTCTCTCCTCGTGCCAAAAGCAAAGAAAGTCTTCTGATGCTGTTTCCCTCTTACTCCCAGACTGCCTAGTGTGTAACACTTCTCCACTCATTCTCCATGTGATTAAAAAATTACAAACACAAAAGACATACATGAATATTAGAACAAATCAGCTGACTGCTGCTGAATTTTTCAAAAGTTCACATTACAGTACTGTGAGTTATTAGACTGAAAAAGAAAAAAAAGTTGGAAAGGCATAAGGAATCCATCACCCCATCATCAACACCATCATAACCATCATAGTAAAATGTTTATTTCTGATTACAGATATATTAATAATATCAGTTATTATTGTTATTAATTATTATTCACTTTGTGTGTGTTGTTTTTTTTCTACTATTTGTTCAGAGGAAGAGGTGGTGGATGGTAAGGGAGCAGAAGGCGGTCACTGTGAGGAGGCCTTGGTGGCTATCGTGGACACGCAGTGCTGCTGGAAGTTGGGGGACATGGCTGGGGTGCAGCCCAGTCTCTGGCACGAACCCTTCAAGCCTCCCTCGCCCTCCACAATCCACGGGCTGCTGCTGCTGTCCGGCTCCTTGCCCAGTAGGCCACAGCACTCTTGCGAGGGGGCGCAGCTCCGCTCTCCCGAGGCTAGGGCTGTTAGCTGTCCGGAGGTGGGCTGAGCCGAGGGCGGAGCCAGGCAGTCACTGGATGACTGGCCTTGGAGGACGCTAGTAATGTGGTTGAGCAGATCGCTGAAGAATTCTGGAACACCCTCATATCCTGGGAAGAGATAGGGAACAGAGGGAAAGTATGTAGCAGCTAGAGAGCATGGGCTATAGCAAGAGTCATGGACGACAAGAGTTCCACACAGTCTGGCGATTCCCCTACTCCTATTCCAACACACAGACTAAACCTGGTAGTGTTGTAAAACCTGATAGTGTTGTAGTAGATACAGACAGAACTTATATTGTATGTACTGTCATATATAAAGTCATGTACTGTCAAATATAGTGTAACAATATACACTATATGGACAAAGGTATTGAGACGCCTGGTCATTCATTGGTTCTTCCAAAATTAAAAAAAGTTTAATGCCACTTTTGTTTCTACTGTCCAGGAAAGGCTTTCTACTAGACTTAATGAGGTCAGGATGTTGGTTAATCACCACCCCACCTCATCCCTAACTTATCCCCATTCAAACAACACTATGGAAAAATGACATTTGTAGTGGTTTGTGAGGTAAGTCAGGATATGTAATTCACGCTTACAGGACATGCTAAGAAATACAGAACCACCACTGAGGTGGTACAGTAAAATGACCAGATTTCACACAAATATGACTCACAGCATTATGCAGTTTTCGCAAGCGTTATCCTGACTGCTTACTGCAGTTAACAGCATGCCCTACTTCGGGCAAGTGGAGCATCACACCGATTTTGTTATTTTAGGGTAGAAATGCTCCATAATGTTGCTTTAAAGTAGCTGAATGCATTCATTAGAAGGGGTGTCCACAAACATTTGCACATAAAGCATGCTTTATCACTAGCATAATTAGTTTAATTGGATTAGATGCTGCTCAGTATGTCAAGTATTACCTACAATAAAAACTGCTCATGTTCCAACTTCCAAAACCTTAGAAAGTACCATGATGTGATTTTTTTTTTTTTTGCATATTGTATTGTTAATTTCTCTTTAAAAGGGTGTAATTGCATTATGATGCTATTATATTATCAATATAACATTGGCATAAAATAGCCTTAAAATGACAGACAATTTATTATAATGTAATATTGTTTATTGCAATTATTTCTGTGTCAATACAATACCGCAAAACAACTAAAGAGGAGGCTATAAGCTCACGCTGTATATGTACTTCATAGTAATTAGGATCAATACTGTGATCCATTCTAGAATGGGCTTAAGTTCTATCACAAAGATTTGGACAAATCTCTGATGGAATTACCCTGATACCTGGGTAAAACCCTCGACATAATTATTCTACATGAACTAGGTAGCGGAAAGTGGCAACGTTAAAAATAAACAAAGACATACCAGGGAATGCATTGATGTCGATGACTGCATGTTGGCCTGTCTGGTTGTTGATGATGACGTCAATTCCAAAGAGAGACACCCCCAAAGCCTGCCGCAAGGATCTAGACAGCTCCCTGATGACATCATCATTAGGTGGCTGGGAAACACCCTCTACATTATCTCTCTGTAAAAAAGGGAACAGGAAGAGGCACCTTTTGTAATACACTAAACGCAAACCTGGTTCCTTAAAATAAGTGTTCTTAGATTTTCTTTAGAAGTTCACTTTTCAAAAGCATTCCTACAAAAAATTTGTAAGTTGGTAAAATAGCTGAAAGTGGCAAATAAGAGGGTATGAACACACTTTCAGACGTTTCAGAGGTACTTACAGAGGTGAGGTCAGAGGACGACTCTGGCTTTGACACATTGTGGCTGTTGAAGAATATAGCTTTCCTGTCTGAAAAGACAGACACAGATAAATTAATAAGCAAGTCTTAAGATCTAACCCTTCCTTGAACTCTTCTTGTATGCGAGTTTAGGTGTAACTGTGCAGAGGGGCCACTAGGCTGCAGCAGAGGCCAGCAGCTGGGAGCACCAGTCTGTTAGAATGAGAGACTGGAAGGCACAGGCAGGAGCAGATAGAGGCAAGTTGATTTTCCAAGAGGATGCTTATATTTACAACCATAGGAAGCCTCTGTGTGGAATTCTACTGTACAGGCAGGTTTACATATTTTAGATTGGTTTGAAGTGTATGGTGGTTTGGGCACACAGTTTGCATAATATCAGCTTCTATTACTTGCTAGCTGCATTAGCCTCATAGCTCCAGTTCAAAGCTAAATATACAATCATCCAACAGAAATCATGTCTTTATGGATCTGCTGGATTTGGGGAGAAATGTGGAACGTAAACTGCATTTTCGGCTGAACTACTGCTTTAAAAACCTTATCTTTGTGGGCAAGTGGGTGGAGGAGCGTTGCTATTTTCATTTTCTTTTAATGTACCAGCATTAGTCATCAGCAAATCCCCCTAATGCATGGCGGCAGCCAACCCGAGAGCTCACATGCTTCCTTATAGACATGTGTAACCAGCAGCGGACTGACAGGACAGAGGAAGTAACCTAGGCTTCCAACCCAGAAAATACACACAGTCAGTTTTACACTTACGAACCCTTAGTCTGATGTAGCATCATGTGGTATCATCAGGCGGCCCTGGTGTTAGGCAAGTGACCCATGTTCTTGTAATCAGCATTCAAATTCGACAAGAAACACTACCAACTACAAGGCTTAGTAATGAGGTTGAGGAGTACACAAAGTTTGTCGCTGTTTTTGATTTTGACTGAATATCACTGTAATTCATTCTTAAGTCCAGATGATTTCTATGGGTCTGTTCATGAGGATTTCTTTTTGGTGCTGACGTGAGAGTGATGAACAAGCTTTTCTTAAACATTCAAACAGATGCAATACATCATATCATCACAGAAAAGCACCCAAAGCAAACATGGGCAAAAGTACTGAGACACCTGGTCACTGAGTAACTGTCTCTAGTGTCCATAGAAGGCTTTCTACTAGATTTTGCAGCAATGTTGTGAGGACCACCCCACCTCTTCTTCAACTCCCCAACTTAACCCAAAAGTACTGGATGGAGCACATGGAACATAATTCCAAAGAACGCAGTTCTACTGCTCCACAGTTCAATGCTGGGGGGCTTCATACCCCTCTAGCCCTCTTGTGACTCTATAGGCATGGTGCCAATAGAGTCCCATTCTTTTGGCAACACTTCTCTACAGGGACTAGACAAGCTGTGTGTTTGTGTGCATTTGCACATCTGTGTCAGCAATAGGTGCAACTTCAAGTGGCTAAATGAATTCATTAGAAGAGGTGTCCGCAAACATTTGAAAATAACTGCCTGGAAATAACTCTTTTAGACCTTTTGTAATTCTTAGCAACAGGAAGCCCAAACCAAAATGAACCAGGAAACTGTGAGGTGTTTAGAAACTATGAGCTTTGGCTCAAACACTTTCAGTGGTGCTTTCCTTCTTCTTGAATCCTTTTATCAGTCTCTCTCGTCACTAAACTCTAGCATGATCGAGGCAATTAGAATTGTGCCGACCTCTAGAAGTTTGAATACAGCTAGCTGGTTTCTCCAACAGCAGGTACTGCCGATTTGCATAGTAGCTTGTACCGTATGGTATGCAAAAGGCTTGCACTCTGGAAAGGTACAGTACTGAAAGCTTGACTCAGGTAGGCTTTATGCTGACTGTGTTAAAACAAGAGCAAGATCATCACACTTTCTGTCACACTTCAACCACTCAAACAGCCAAACGTTTGTGAAACACAACAGGTCTGCTAGCCTCAGTTCCTGGTTTTGTTTGCAATGTGCTCGACTCAAAACTGGGTTTTTATTACTCAAGAACAAACCCTAAACATTTGCTTCGAGTTGAAACCTCTTAAGCAATTAAATATTCATTAGAATTGTTATTTTGCTGCCCAAACTGGAATACACACTTATACAGTTATATGTGCACACAGTGGAGAATGCAGTGGAGGTTTGCAATTCTAGAGGGCATAACTGCAGGTCAGTATCACGTAACCAGAACTGAGCCCCAATCACTCATAGACCACAGTTCTTAGCCACAAAGTACCAACCACGTGAAGCATCACACAGCAGCAGCAGGTATTATCATACGTAACCATACGCTCAACATAAGGGGTGCTGAATGCTCACCGGCTGGGCCAGACGGGAAGTTCTTAAGGGAAGGTCTCTCGACCACAGTGTACGAGTCGCCTACTACAAACACCTTATACAGCACTGCGTTGTGGTTGATGAAGCTCTGGATTACACATGGGGGCTTCACGTCCTTCAGGTCCTCAGCACTAAAGATGATTGCCATCTGCAGAGACAGGGAGACAAGTGGCCAATATTAGGAGGTGAGAACTCCTCACACAAAAAATCAACAACTTTTTTCATATACACTTCATGGACAAATGTATTGGGACACTTGCTCATTCATTGTTTCTTCGGAAATCAAGAGTATTTAAAAACTAACATATTTCTTTTTTATTTTTAATCCTGCTTTTGCCATTTATTAGAAGGGGTGTCCACAAACATTTGCCCATTAAACATAGCATCTAAATAAAATCATTAGTGCCATGTGCATAAAATAGTAATGAATATATAAAAAAACAGAAAGAAGGAATGAAAAAAACGTAATAAAATCAACATAGATTGAAAATACTTGAAAATAGAGGGAAAATATAGTAATAAGAGCAGGTTAAAGAATACTAAGCTAAATAAAAATGTTAAATGCTCTTTACCCTCTTCATATTTTGGGAACCAAGAGTGGTTCCTGGTTTTGTTTCCATTCCGTTATAACACAGGAACAACGCCAGTTGCATTGCTTTGCATGTAGTTACCAAATAGTAATTCTTGAGGTGTAATGTCATGGAGCATAAGGGGTTAAAAGAAGCATCAATAGGAGTTCATCCTGGGAGCACTTGATGTCAGATGTTGTATATTGTTACTAAGCCATTACGAGATTTCAGAGATTTCAACCCAGTAAAATAATTTTCAAAGCTAAATGAGAAAAACAGGCAGTGTAATGAAGCGAGAACAGGTGCTCAAAATGTTCTCTTTCTCGAAAAGATCCTTGAAGTCGGCCAGTAGACCATTATCATACTTCCGCGTTCATTAATGTGAATACTACGGTGAGTAATTTGTTGAGGGATTATTTACTTTTGTAAGGTGATAGCACTACTGAAACAGCCAGGACTGTGATGATGATGATGATGATGATTAAGGAACTCTGCACTGTTCAGCTTTAATAAAACACATTCATTAGAATGGTGGACTCAATCCGGATGTGAAGTTTAATACATTTTGTTTTCTTGTTTAAAAAAAGCAGAGCTACAAAAAACAAAGCATTAACAATCCAGTGAGTCTGAAACAGCGGAAAGAACTAGGTAAGCATGTAGGTATGAGTATGTGTGCAAGTGTAAATAGTTGATAACCTGCGGTCAGCTACCACTGATTAGAGAGATAGAGTGAGGTATGGTGTAGTCTTACCTCATGGGAGTTGGTTCCGTGTGCAACCCGTGTTTTGCAAACTGAGGGATGAAAAAAAGAGAAAAGACAGACATGCTTTATAGTGCAATAAAGGAGAACACCCACACACAAACACCTTGTATCACCAACTTTACAGGATAGAGGGAAAAAACCTTCTTAGCTTTCAATGGAAGTCAGTGGACAAATCTTTTATTCCAATTCATTTTCCACATTTTCCAAATTTCAACACAATGTGAAGAACAACTGCCATATTCACATCAGGTCAGAAAGTGAAAAATGGCAAAAATGATCAGGCTTTGTGAGGTTTTACAGCATGCAACCGATGTCCTGTGATTCTGCACTGACAAAACCTGATGACGAACCCTGCATTAAGATATAATGGGGCGACTAAGTAAAACAAGCTGCCACTTCCTTTGGCTTTTCCCGGCAGGAAGGGGAGGGACTTACTGAAGGGGAATGTAAGACCATGTTGCTTGATCTGTTCCAGTGTGTCTGGCCCGCACTCACTGTTCAGCACCATGAACGGAGGAGAGCAGATCCGCTCATCTGCAGACGGGGAGAAAGAGAGAGAGAGAAAAAATATATATGAGCAACAGTGTGTGTGTGTGTGTGTGTGTGTGTGTGTGTGAGAGAGTGTGAGAGAGAGAGAGAGAGAGAGAGAGAGAGAGAGAGAGAGAGAAAGACAGAGACAGAGAGAGACAGAGACATGGCAGGACCCAAAAACATGTAGTTGAGAATAGATTTGACAGTGGTAAAGAATTCCCACAATAAAATGTTTCCAAAATGAGTAACAGGTAATTCTACCGAGAAGCTCCGCCTTCTGAGGGAAAGTGTGTTGGGCAAGAGCGGATGTTACCCTGAGTCACCCCCACCCCATAAAACAAGTGCACGCTGCTAGTTCTGAAAGCTCCTCACTCATCAGTTCCTGCTCTTCCCTATTTACACTACTGACCCAGAAACAATGGCCAGATAGCATTCAGCCCAGTCTCCCTCTGCATAACACAGGAGCCAGCAAATAGGGCTGGAGCGATCTGCCCCAAGCGTTCAAGGCTTTGTATGAAAACACTTGTCTTCTCACTGCCTCACACCTCTCCCGGTGACAAGCAAACAATGTGGTGGTAATGGAAGAAAAGAATCGATATCTGTAAATCAATAGCAGCTGTATGTTCAAAACCATGTGCCAGGCCGGGATTCTGTGTGCGGTTACTAAGTCACTAGTCTTGACTTTAACTGCCAGCTGCTCCCACGGACTATCAAACTGTCTGCATAAAACACTATGATTAACAGAGTTTCAGCCTCAAATGCTGCGCCCACAGAGGTACACAGACTGTCTGATGTATACTGTAAGCTATGAAGGCCACAACTACTGGAATTTTGTCAGTTCCACTTTGATTGGCTATCCGCCCTACCATGAATTAAGGAATGAGAAGTGCACTATATATGTCTTAAATGTTTGTAGACATCCCCTCTAATGAATGCATCCCAGTTAAGTTGCACACACTGCTCACACAGATGTGCGAATGTGTACACAGTTTGTTTAGACCCTGTTCATAAGGACTGCCAATAGAATAGGACTCTCTGGAGCAGATAAACCATGAATGTCTAATGCCAGGCATTGACTAGATGGTATAAAGCCCCCCTAGCATTGAGCTGTGGAGCACCGGAACTGTGTTCTCTGGAATGATGGTGCAGCAATTCTGACCTTTACTCCAACAAAAGCAGGATAAACTTTTTAATACCTTTGATGTCAGCAATGAAACAACGAATGAGCATGTGTCCCAATACTTTTGTCCATATAGTGCATGTGTGTGAAAGCAAATTCTGGTAACTGTTTGTAGTTTTCTTCTGAATTTCTCATGCTTATGTATGTGTGTATATTTCTGACCCTGTATGTATTCTTATTATGTTGATTTCAGAACCTCCCCCATAAAATTTGTGCACTATTACTCTATTAAAGATGTGTGTTGTTCACTCTTTCAGCTTCAGAAAAAGTAATCAAGAAATCAATGAAGGCCCAATATTGGCAACATCGACATTCATGCCCATGATCAGTGTATATCACACCATCTAACGTCTAACCATGACCTTAACTCTTTTCTGGCGTACAGAGAATGACAGCTCATCAGTCTTGATGGCAGGGTGTGTGTACACCATCTCACTGCAGGGTTTGCGTGGTTATAATGGCTGATAAAACATTTCTTGCGAGCTGGTGATAAACCATAGCAGGGGTGATTGGTAGTGATTTAATCTTTACGAAACTGATGACAGTGCTCTGATAGAAAATGAAGTGCCTTTAAGAGCTTCAGAGCAGATGTAGTCAGTAAGAATTTTGGAAAAAGGGACTTGCAAAAGTCCAAAAATGTGACATTTTATAAAGACATACTTAATAAAGCTTTAGAATCAAGGGTAATATTGCGAAGAAGGAGAAGTGAAAAATAATAAAATATATATACCAAAATACATTACAACAGACCATGTGACAGCATTCTCTCTGCTTATTGGTAAAACTTGTCTGGGGCAGAAGCAAGAAAGTAAACACCGGAAGAAGGCCCCGTGTGTCGGACTAGAGCATATTTCTTTGCAATTTAACAAGGAGCAACAGCAGAGACGGCATTTGTTCATAGCTGTAGCAATTACCTGAGTGATACCAGGTTACACCGTTAAGCTCCAACTTGGGAGTAGATCTCATAGTTGGGTCGGATTGAAGTCACATTCTCACCACAAACAAACCACTCCAGAGTTCATCTGGGAACGGACTGAGACCACCTCTTCTAAAAGGTCTTGGTATGGTTGTTCTGTACTGTATTCACACCTTCCCAAACGAATCGCATCAAGGATGAAAACAAACCAGATTAAAAAAGTGCAGGTGTGAAACCGCCCTAAATCTAGAACATGGTCTGGATTCTTGCTAAAGATTTGTAAGAGCAGTTGTTGTAGCATAAACTCTCTTTGCAGGAAGCTCTCTATGTTTAACTAGAAGCATGGTCAGCTGAGATGAAAAGATTTAACCTGATATAGCCTGGCTAGAGAGCAAGCTAGCACTTATTTTCCTGTTTAGCTGCGCCGGCGGGTTAGTGATGGTATCATATCCCCAGAGAGATCCTGTAGTGCAGAGAAAGTGAGAAAGTGAGAAAGCGGTGTGGTTGTCTTATCAGTCGACACATATATCCACCAGCAGGGCCTGTGCTTTTTTCGGTTACTCCTTAAGAAGCTTACATAAGGTTTTTTTTTTAAATACTGACAAAATTCTATTCTGTTAAAGAGAGACAACTGAAGTCTGCCAATATATAAAGAGATGTCAAGAGTAATATACTGTTCTACATAACAGAGTTCAGCTCACCAATCTGTTACTCAAGTTACAGAATTACATTCCAGCTCTGCTCTGACTAGAAAGATCTACGATGTTTCACCAAAATCCCAACAACAAACCCCAAAAATAGCAAGAAGCTTTGCCTTGATGTCGGTAAATGAACTGGATTGACAAGAGATTTAAATAAATACAGCAATGTATAGCCACTATTTCAGGCTTTGTGTATTTGATGGCTGTAGAGATGGGATGGAAATTCCGTTTTAAGAGCGTCAACTGAAGCTGCTCTAAATCAATGAAACAAAGTAACATGAAAGAGTGAAGCCCGCTTCAAACAGGTCCAAGCGCTCCACGCTGTGCCTGACCTGGGACTACAACTGAGAGTGTCCAGGATCAATCTCCGGCTCTGTCTAAACACTCCCAGAGGTCTGCAGACCTGCAGGAGCCGGTTCAGGCGTTTATGTGACGTTTGTGGAATGTTTACAGCAGGTTTGTGAAGGCGGGTTGATGGCGGATACTCTGGAGCACAGCCCTGATACTGCTAAAACACAGGGACGGAAGGCGGAGAGGCTGAGTAATGGGCCGAACTGGATCTAAACTTGGTATGTGAGCAGAGATCAACATTCTGTATTTCACTACTCGGCAGTTGTCCTACAAGAACACTTTTCATTCCTCGACTGTCTGCGTTCCATGTTTGGCAAAAGACAAAAACATTAAGCAGGCCTGTTCTTGGATAAAAACGCTTAAAGAGGCCTAACAGGGACCGGTCAGGACGTTCATGCTATACGAAAGTGTCGAATGAATGCTTCCAGCATACATACTCCGTAAAGAGAGTCGTGGATATGACTTGACACATGAGATTTGCAGAATTTCTAAATTCTATAGTTAACTGAGTCATGTCAGTACAGATACAAGGCAGGGTGTCTCCAGGACCAGGGTTGGGAAACACTGAGTTAGACAGTAACAGAACAGAAATCTTGGATGCAGGAGAAATTGGCAGGCGTGAAGCCAAATCGTTATGGTCAGATAACTGGGTCAGAGCATCTCAGAGACTGCAAGAGTTGGGGAGTGCTCCCGGTCAGCAGTGACGAGTACCTACTGACAGTGGTCCTAGGAGGTACAAACTACAAACCAGGGTTGGACAGGATGTCGGGCACCCAGGGCTAAATTATGTGCAAAGGCAATAAAGGAAAGTACATTACACCCTGCTGTATTAGGCTGAATCAGTGTGGTCACAAACCAACCCCTGGGATGGCCTGGTACGTGTGCTCTGTACATGAAGGATTTGTTGGAACAAAAGGTCCAAATGGACAATGGACTCCACTTCACAATGTATAGGACATTAAGGATTCTGCTAACGCACCACAGAGTACTTAAATGTCTTGAAGAGTTGCCTTGGAGGTACGAGGAGACCCGATGCATATTAGGCGGGTGGTCATAATGTTTTGGCTTACTGATTACAACACAGCTTGAATATTTGCTGTAATAAGACCACATAGAATGTTCAAAGCCAGAATAATTAAGAACGGTCTTAGTTAGCCTACACTGACAGAGCAAAGCTTTCCCAGCCCTGCTGGATGTTTTCTTTTAATAACATGTAAGCTTCTGTTTATATGCTTAACACATTAGAAGAGACCCATCCAACTACAACAACGGCATGATATGATAATAATGACACAAAATAAGAATTTTAAAAGGGCAAGTTACACTCCGGTCCTGTTAAGTCCCCAGAGGTAGGACATAAGACAGGAGGAGACAAATGTTTAGGCAGAGCATGCTGAGCTGCGAATGAGTCATATGGAAGAGAGCCTGGACCAAACTCTCGCTCGCTCGCTCTCTGCAGAGTGTGTGCCACTAATCACAGCATAGGGCCCCTCATCGTGACACAGCTGGTGTGACGCAAGTGAAGTGTGTGCATAAGTACAGAATGACACACACAAGAGCATGCATTCATCATGATGGGGTAATGGTGACTTGTACTTGCACATGTTAAAAAGGGAACTCCTAGATAGGCTTCCCTTTACAGGGTCTGTTTTTTATTTGCTCACACTGATTAAAGCAGGGGAACAAAATTCTAGACTCTTTACACAAAAACAAACAATTTTCCTCACAAATTTTCAAACTTCAAGATTTCTTAAATCCTCAATTACTTCAGAATATATTGCTTGAAATATCTCCCATCCCTACAACCGTCTACCCAGGTGCTGTGTGTTCTTACTGCCGAGAAGAGAGGAAAAAGGAAGTAAACTGCCAATATCTCTAACTGAAGCTGATTGGCCTGTTGAAAATAATTCTCTCGCTGAAACTTCGTTACTATAACGTCATCAGGTAACACCGGTATGCATTTTAACAACAAAATGTTCTTGTGGAGGTCACTGGAGATCTACAAACCTTGCAAGTCCTAACAGATGTACCACAAGGCTCAGTACTGAACCCTATGCCAGTTTCGTTTTAAATACTTGTTTTACTGGTACAGAGTCGGTACTGAGCTGTCTTTTCATTTCACCATGCAAATTTCTGTATTTCTCAAGAAAAAATCCCATCAAACCATCAAGCAACACTTCAATCTGAAAGCTGAATTACTTCAATGATTATGCATTCTTTCAACATTTGAAATGACAACATTTCAGGGTTTTGACCATGAATAAGCAGAACTACTGAAGCTGCGTCATCATTCTGTAGTTGGGGTCATGCTCATATTAGAAAGCTGGTTTCTATGGGACACAAATGAACAGGATTTTCGAAAATCACCTTCATCACCTTCTGCAGTAAGTGTCCCAAGGCTGATAATGTGCAGATTTTTCTTTCGAATGCCAGTGGACTCTTTGAAATAAAGGGTTGTTAATGAGTCAAAACGCACTAAAGGAAGTGCTAGTGCAGTATCGCTTCCATTGTCTGTCAGAGGTGCATTCAGTACTAATGAAGAAAAACATGAAGGCACAGAAGAGAGAGCGTGAAGAAGACGAGACAGAAAAAGCGAGACTGACACTTACAAAACATGGGAGCATTTCAGCAAAAATAAACCGATGAACCAAATTGAATGCAGACACTGTAAAGCAGAGTAGTCATTTCACTACGGTGATGCACGTTCACCTGAAACACAGGCACCCTGGAGCCGTAATGTTTGACGTTACTCCGGATGAAGTTTTTGCTACTGCTTTGTGCTTCAGCCAACTAATGTTAGTATCGTGATGTTGCTTAGTTTACCTGCTGGAAAACAAGGTCTCATGTCTGGTGCTTGCTAAGAGAATGCCATTTCCTATAGCTAGCTAACAACTTAAATGTAATAGTTGATTAATAGGAGTAACGCTAGCCTACCTTTCTCTTATTCGCTATTTTTTGCTCGTGTTGATGCTATGTTATGTTAAGGCAGATACTGGACTACAGAGAGACATTCACAGGTGTGCAGACTTGAGCAGGTGAGGAAAAAACATGCATCGGAACAGGAGCTGCGTTCACAGTAAGCAGAGATGGAAGGCATGACTGAAATAATAGCGAACAATTGACAAACAGACAGATTTGTTGGTTAGCTGCAGATTAGTTGCAGCACTATCCTTAAAGAAATTACATTAATGTTCCAATGAAATTATCTGACAGTACTAGAGTACAGTTTAAGTAGCTGAGATTGTTATACAGTAGTGTTGAATTTTGAATGTATGTATTGTGTAACAAAGTTCATATGATTTTTTGACTTGTTAACGACCTCATAATTCAGAGGATCTTGTGGCATTTATAAGAAACAATGTATGCACAACAAAACTTTACAGGGTTTAGAACATTTTGTTTACTACAGGGTGTGATCGCAGCATTTGGAAACCATACCAGTCTGTTAGAATGTGCAAAGAACAATGGGATCACCCTCGTTAGCAAGTAAAAACCTGCTAGAACAGTACACATGTCATTTTAGCATAACAGTGAATACAGAGTAATATTTCACATACATTTTAATTCATTTATATGCTTAACTTAACTTCTAATGCACTTTTGGCTTGTCTGGTTTGCACCACCAGAGTGCAATTCACCCATTCAAAACCCACCTCATCCATTACCTAACAAAACATCCTGCCAGTACTACTGCTTACACATGCAGAAGAAGCATGCTCATGGTTAGCAGTTCACAGTGCACAAAACATGGGCAAACCTTATACTGCATGCGTTATAGGGATGCATACATGGAGGCTGAAACGTGGGAGAAGAAAGGAAAAGAGAGGAGAGCTACAGACTGGGGGCTTACAGATGATTTGGTTACATAACCATCTGCCACGTCGGGTTGCACAGAAAAGGACTCACAAAAAAACTCACTAGACAAATATAGACACAAACACACACACGCGCGCACATGCACACACACACCATGTGTGTGATGGGTTGTGCCAGTTTAGCGCAAAAAAGAGTTTAAGCGCAGGGAAGGGCTTTCTGCTAGATTTTGGAACATTGCTGTGAGGATTTGATTGCATTCAGCAACAAGAGTTAGAGAGGTCAGGACGCTGGATAAATCACCACCCTATCTCATCCCCAAACTATTGGATGGAACAATATCTTTCCAGAGAACACAGCTCCACTGCTCCACAGCTCAAGGCTGGGGGGTTTATTATCCCTCTAGCCCATGCCTGGCATTAGGCCAGTTAGTTCATGTTTATCTGCTCCAGAGAGTCTTTTATTTTGGCAATACCTCTCTACAGACACTAGGCAAGCTGTGTGTGTGTGCACATTTGTGTCAGCAATCAGTGCAACCTAAAGTACGTGAATGTATTTATAAGAAGGGGTGTTTACAAATAGTCAGTTATAAAGGTTTACAGGCTTAAAGAAGTCAGTGTTCAAGGTTCTTTACCAATTTAAAGGGGCAGTGGTGGCTCAGCGGTTAGAGCGCCGGGATATCGATAACAGGGTTGTGGGTTTGATTCCCGGGCTTGGCAAGCTGGGCAAGCTTGTTCACTACCAGATGGGTTAAATGCGGAGGACATATTTCGCTGTACAGTGCACACTGTGACGTGACAAATACGTGCACCTTTACCTTTAAAGGTTCTTCACACAAAAATGGTTCTTTATAAAACTAGAAGTGGTTCTTCTATGGCATTGTTCAAGTCCTTTGTAGAACCTTTACTGTTAAGAGTGTAAAGTATATGTATATATAAGGAATACATGTCAATAACAACACAACCTTCTAATAGAGCTGTATTATGGTTAGAATATTACACAATGACAGACACACACACAGACACACAAATACCTTGCATGAAGTCCTCTATCCGGTGGACTAGCTGATAAGACTTGCAGCGGTCAAGCAGAGTCCTGATGGCTGGCAGTGGATCCAGCACTATGGTCTCTGGGTGAGCATCTATGTAGTCCTGCAAGTCCAGGACAAAAGGTCAGATTTCTAAAAGGAAAGAACTCTGATTGTCAACTTAAGCATTAAGAATGAGATTAAAGCATAATGCAGAACAAGGGGACAGACGGACACTGACAGAAGTGCAAATGACTGTTCCTTCACCACTGATGTGTGTAGCCTAGATATTTCTGTTTAGACCAAGAAAGTTATCGGAGAAGCATGATCTGGCACATGCACCGCACACCCACTTCCTGGGCCCTGTTACGTCACACTGTGCACAAGGCTGTCAGGTTTTTTACATAACCACCACTACCACCACACTCTCTGTCTAGGTCTCTGTCTTTCTCCTCTTAATGCTCTCAGTGCTCTATCACTTGTCATTCTGCCCCTCAAACGCCCCCCTCCTATCCCCACCTCTCTCACACTCACACACACACACACACACACACACACACACACACACACACACACACACACACACACACACACACACACCTCTCAATCAGTGAGCCACTTGGCTGAACCTCTCTCATTTCTACACATCTTCACAGCAGCACTCACTTCGTCTAGCCTCAGCAGGCTCATTAGCATACCATGTCTGTATGTGCACATTTTTTCACAGCCTATACAACAGACCTCTTCATGTATGCACTCTCTCTGTGTCACACATGCATGCACACACGCTATATCTGCTATGTCAGCAGGAGCATCCCTGTGTGGGGAGGAATGCTCTTCTTGCCAGCACAGATCAAACAGAGCAAAGTGTTATGTAAGGCAACCATGCTGCCATCAGAAAAAAACAAAAAAACAACAACAACAGAAACTCTGATCTTTCACCGGGGTCAGAATGACCCATATTTCGCTTCTGAGGACACTGTATGACCTTTCACACAATCAGTGAAATATTCTAGAGGACTGGCCTTGTTTATAAAGCCCTGCCTGAAAACACTGTTCGTCTTCTTTTGTATTATCTGTGTGTGCACATGAAGAGTGCGGGTTGTTTGAAGTAGTCATGTTAATATAAAAGAAAAACAAAACAGGAATTTTCACCAGATTTCCAAAGAAGTCAGTGCTCTAACATGTCATGATATTAAAAATGCACTCAGTGTATCCAAGATTGGAGTAAAATAAGGGAACATAAGAAAGGTGTGACATTTCATTTTGTTTCAAGCAGTAAAACAAGTTTAGGAAATGTATTTGATATTGAACATCCTGCGATGATACTACTGCACATGTGCACACTGTAAAAACTGTACTGGAACGAAGTACTGTGCAGCCCCACTTACAATTGGGCCTGTGTATTTTCAAGAACCTGGCGTCTCAAAGTATCAAGATATTATCGAGATATTAATACTGATATACACTTTGGTACATGTAAATTTCACTGAGCAGGTGATATTTTAGAATGTTTTATAAATCAAGAAGAAATATTGACTTTTTATGAAATCAATAGTATCTGAAGACAGAGTACAGTACTGTTTCAACCACTGAGCCACTGTGATAATGAATACAGCACCACTGCAATACTTCGATATGTTGATATGTTCTAACGTGCCTACTTTCAAGTCAATGGAAAAAGTAATTTTGAGCATTTCTATTGCTCCATTCATTATGACATTTCGGCTCAACATAAACGGCCAGATTTACATCATAATAAAAAGAAAAAATAACGTTAGAAACATCAAAAATGGAGAGGTATTTACAGAACACAGACTATATGTTTATTCTTTTGAGAGTAAAAAAACAACAAACAAACAAACAAACAAAAACACACACACACACACAACAACAAAAACCCTGTGCTGATGGCTCCAGCAAAGGCTGGTGGTAAAGCCTTGCATCTCTTTCCCACTGCAGTTGCAATATTGAATACTAACCGCTTAGCACTTCTTTTGATTAAGGGAATAACCTCCTTGAGCATGCAATAGAACTGTGCATAATAATCACATTGCGAGAGGAGAGGATTATGTTATTCAGTTTGAGAGTGTTATGCATTCACTCTGCAATCAGGTATCTGACTCCAATTCAAAATTACATGGATCACAAAAGATTTTAATCATCTTTTAGCTGTTATGAATTGTGGTGCGTCTATGAGCTAACACACAGCCTAGCCCGAAACCAAACCCAGTGCTTTTCAATCCCTTTTTAAAAGTGACAGAGGAAATATAGCCCCATTTGCACTGCTAAATAATGCACATACTTAAAAATGCAGAACTTTATAAGGATGTGCCTTTAGGATATTTTAACTGTCTAAAAAAATTTGCTGAATCCCAAACTGTTCTTTTGCCTTTTACAGTTAGCTTAAACAGCTAATAGTCCAGTACACTGAATCCATTAATTAACTGTTGTTAAATGTGTGCAATTGAATGTGAAACAGGCCATTCCTAATGGCACTTCAGTACAAATGTCTACCATGATTAGTATAAACAAAGCAGTGGAAGGCTGCTCATCCTAAATGTTCTCTAATGTACGTTGCAAAGGATCGTGGCTTGTCATCACCACCTTAAATTTATATGATGGATGGCAGATGGATTACTGAAATGTTTTGGAATGGGTTCAGCGCTTTTCAAGACCATTCACCACCATTCAGTCACTACACACGCCAGACTAAACATCCAACTTTCCTGTTACACTTCACAGCCATTTAACTGTTAAGTAAAGTACAGCAAGATCCTACCTGCAGCACACTTCTGCCATATAAAAACCTAGAAACCATTTACAGAAAAACTAAAACCTGCAAACCTATTGTCTAAACTTTTTCCCCTCGGCCTATAAGGTTACAGGGTTTCTTTCTGACAGCGACAATACGCAGAACATAGCTTAGAGTGCGCTGCCTCCAGTTCTCACCTGCACACGCTGGACCAGCAACAGGGACTGAGTGTCATTCTGGTCCGCCTCCAGGATCAGATCTGTCAGCTTGTGGATGATGACGTCCAGCGGGCCCTGTTCCTCCAGAGGCTGGCTCAGGTCAAGCTGAAGACAAAAGGGGGAGGACAGCAGTTCATTTAACAAGGTTGGAAAACCGTCAGCGAAAACATTCCAATGTCAGGTGCTAACAGGAGCAGGGGCTGATCCCTTGACATTTACCTAAAATTACAAAGTGATTACTTTATTATGCTGCTTAATGTCCTTACTTCTTAGTCTGATGCGGACAAAGGACACATTATATTAACAACAATACTGTACTATTAATTTCTTTAAAAACTGAACTATAGTTTTGCCCTACAGACTGATTGAAACTGCAATCTAAACGGCGCTGAATAATGGGACAGAATAAAACAGGACAGAGCTGAGTCATTCACTGACCTGGGGCTCACTCGGTCTGAACTGTTATGCTATGTTAAGTTTTTAACTCCACAGAGACAGCTAAATTACAGCTAAAATACAAAGAAATGCATTCCTTGCTCTATTACGAGGCTACAGCGCCTATAAAGTAATCACCCCACTAGATATTTTCCCTGAAATGGAAGTGTAAAATAAATATAGTGTAGAATAAATATTCACACCAGTCCACAGTCCAGTCACTGGTTAATCAGTACTCCTGGCTACAAATACACCATGAACAGGTTACTCAAGAGCATAAGTCAGGGGATGGATACCCCCCACCCCCCTGGGGTTCAGATAAATCCATCATTAAGAAATGGAAGGAATATAGCATATGCAAATCTGCCTAGAGCAGGCAGTCCTCACAAGTGACCACACAAAAGAAACACCAAGACACCTACGACTACTTTTTTATATGAACTGTATATGTTGTAGCTATTAGCAGTTAAAACCAAGTCCAGTACTCACTGATGAGTTTGAGACAGAGAACTAGAGAATATGAAATAATACATAAAACTGCCTTCATTATTTGTCTTAAAAATTTGCCCCTCTTTGCCATGAAGCAGCTTTGAAAACACTTGACATTCTCTCAAGAAGCTTCATGATAATACACCAGGGACCCTTTTAGAAGTTCCACACATGCTGAGCTCTGCTGGCTGCTGAATATGACTTGTTTTGAAAAATAAATTCATAAACAGGCATCCACCTCACTATTTTTAGTATTTATATCTTAGCAAGATATAGCAAGTATTTATATTAATGTCTTTGCATAAGCGCAAGATTGCATATCAGTATCAATTAGAAGAGTCATCAGAGTGAAGAAGAAGGAAAAAGAAAAAAAAGATACAGGCAAATCAGCTAACGAATCTCAAACAGCACACATTAACATAGTGTAATCACATGTAAATGGCTGTGGATGTTTTTGTGGATGTTTGCTTTTTCCTGTGCAGTGCTTAAAAAGTGGTTCCTAAGTGAAGTGCTTCAATTAAGAAATACAAAAACCTAAGAGGTGCCAGAATGTCTTTTCCTTGGAGAACTATTTTCCATGGTACAGTTGTGTATAACCAAAACAGAGCTCGGAAAACAGGCCAAATTCAACCCCAAAATGTACATTTTGCCCAGCAGCAAAAGTCCTAGTCAAAACAGCCAAAAAAGTTAAACACGACAGCAATCTCAAGAGAACATGGTGTAGTTGGTGTGGCGCAACAGATAACACCACTAACTGCCACAGAGCTACCTCACCATGTTGAAGACTGGGGCTCGATTCCCGGTCTGGGTGACTATGCTGCGCTACACCAATGGGCACTTGGGCAAGACTCCTAACACTCCATTGGCCCACCTATGTAATAAGAGTAACCATGTAAGTCGCTCTGGATAAGAGCATCAGCTAAATGCCATAAATGTAAATGTAGTTAATTCTAGATACTAGCACCAAGACTTTGCTAGTTATAGGAATATAGGTTGATAAGAGAAACATTGTCTGTGCCATTGTTCGCAGAAGGGAAATTTAAACACAAGATAGTAAAAGCTGGGGGGAGCAACAAGGATCCGTGCTAGGCTAAAAACTTTTACGATTCTAGCCTTTACCATCTCTTTCTCTCCTGCTATGTCCCAGTTTAGAGGCTGCATTCGAATACCGATTGAGTCCCAGTGGTGCTACTAGGCAGTCCCATTTTGAAGGCTCTTTCATATGCAGCCGAGGAACGAGTCCTTCTTTTCAATGGCAATGCAGAATCCAGTTGGTGCCAATTGAAGCCGTCAAGGTTGCTAGGTGAGAGGTGCAGCGTTTTGTGAGACAACGGTGAGGGCAAAAACAGTGGTGCTGTGATACAAGCAGAAAATCCACCATCAAGCAGACTGTTTCATTTCATTTTCAGCCTTCGACCGTCTACGCAGCCTTCAAGGCTATGCCTTCGTATACCCTGTCCTTCAAAAGATGCAGTCCCTGAATTGGGACACAGCTTCCAACATCAACTCCCTCGAAAACAGACAGGACTACCTTAGCTGACTACCAAATTGGTGCCATAAGAACCAGCTTATTCTCATCAGTAAGACTCATAAAAGCCAAACTCTGAGAATCGAGTTGGAACCAGGCTAAAAACTAATAGCTAAAATAGGGGGTAATTACAGTGTTTTTATTATAGTGAAAAACTATGCTAAACTAAGTCTCTCTCCAACCAAATAGTTCCTATTTATACATTTAAGAACAACTTAAAATATGTAATAAATTGTATTAATAAAGTATCTGAATTAGTACTGTTTTATAAATATATAATAAAAACCAAATTGTATTGTCATTTGTAGGTTGATATACAAAACGTTCAATGCTTTGGCTGGTGCTATTAAAAAAGGGGTCCCCGGAACATTCCACACAACTGAATCCCAACACTCTACACTCCATGGAAATGGAAATGGCAATCAAGCAATAATATTTACAGATTAAAGAGAGTCTCTTCGCGCAAAAGTCCCATTCCGATGGTGTTAGAGCACTGATGACATGAGAAACGGGGAGCTCTAGTGTTGATGCGCTGACAGGCTCACTCTGCTACGTGTTCTCCAAATCTCCTGCTTACACTACACAGAGAGGCCAGGCCTCAGCCCACAGCCGTATGTGGAGTGGAGAGAAACACATACGCCTGTCTGCTACTCCCGTCATTTCCCTGGAAGGAAGGTTTTATACACAACACCTTCGCTCAGAACACATAATCTAAACACTGCCCCTTTCTGCCGAGCACCGGAGACGGAGTAACGGCTCTCGCTCATCGTGAATAACTCAACTCAAAAAAAGGAAACAAAGTTTTTTTTAAAGTGACTGAAAATATTTTGTCACTTTAGCTTCTTTAACCCGGCTTTATTGCTCGTGTGGAAGCACTTAAGGCTGTGCTTGCTGAGGCAGACACAGGAATGATGATTTATTCATGAAACGTGAGAAAGGTAGGGCAGCCTGAAACTACGTGGGACACAATACACCAATGTTTGACCGCCTGTCTGCTCCTCAAGGCCGTATATGACCTGCCCATGTCTGCACAAACGTGTCGAGTCTAGGCTGTGTGTGGCTGAGATGTGGCCCCTCTCTCTCACTTTCTCTCTCTCTCTCTCTCTCTCTCTCTCTCTTTTTATTAACACGTAAACACACAACACAGAGCACAGCCACTGCCAAACAGCAGTCTCCAGCAAGAACTAGGAGGAAGTAGCCACAATTCTATAGCAGTGTAAATTACTGCAGATTAAGGTAGTAAACCATTTCCCCCTTTCTCTAAATATAATCAATCTGTTTAATGCTTAACGTCCAAGGTTTCCTCTTTAGCTGTGTAGCTAAAGGGAAGCTATGAGGCTAAAGCAGCTAAAACAAGTAACAGAAGCTTCTTCTTCACCCATTAGCCCAGTGTAAACTGTATGTCTACATTACAACACACTCGCGTTACCACATCAAAGCTGTTAAGCAATCCAAGTAGATCTACTTGTGCCTTTTCTGACCCTGTATGGCAAAATGCTATTTGTAAACATGTACAGGTTGTACAAACTGCAGAACTGAGCCTGTTGAGACATTTTACAGGTTATTTCTGGGGTGCGGTGTGGTTTTTGTGCAGCCCAGCCTCTGGGTTTGTGACTGTGTCACAATATTTTCACACATACCTTTTTTTCAGTGTTAATTAACAGCACCTGAGGAAGCTGGTTAGAACAGAGTCGCCTAAAACACCTTCTCAGCAGGTGGCAGCACAGCGTCACAGCCCACAGGAACTGGTGAGTGAGCTTCCATAAAATATAGATGTTTTACTTCTAGCTATTAAAATGAAATCATGATTTGAGTTTTAATTTCAAGCAAAAACAACATTTACTTGTATTTTTGTCCTCAGATGCTCATGTGTGAGATTAGTTAGATGTTCTCTAGATGTCTTAATGCCTTTCTATGATTTGTCAGCATACAGCTAAATACTGAGTCCTTTTAAAGCACATTAAATATTATCTGTGTAATTGAGCTGAGATACTTAGCCAACCTTGATAGTTAGCCAAACCAACCTGTTTAGACTAGACTTTTGAAATTGATTAAAGGCATAAATATAAAGAACATCTTATTATAAAACAATTGAGCGGCCCCATGCTGGACTGTGGATATGACCAGAGCTGTGTTCAAAACAGGGAACAGAAAGTGGCAAGGTACTGAACCATTTCAGAAACACTGTTACGTGTGTGAGCTCGCTGCTGTGCGACAGAGGGTGCGTTGCATAAACAATCTTCTTCGGAGAAGCTGCATGTGGTGAATCTTGGAAACCAAACAACGCGATGGATTACACGGGACTGTCACACTGCACTGACTATTCAGCACTGCATGTTTGGACACCACTGCAAAATGACAGAACACAAGCTATTAAACTACATAATGAATAGGGCAGAGTTTTAGACACAGCTCAAGTTGTTTTTATTAAATACTACTACCACTATACTATACTACTATAATAATAATAATAATAATAATAATAATAATAATCATTATTCTTCTTCTTCTTCTTCTTATTATTATTATTATTATTATTACTACTACTACTAGTAGTAGTAGTAGTAGTAGTAGTAGTAGTATTATATATAAGAGCAAGTACTGATGTTAAATAATTCTGGATGTCAACATACAATGATGGTGACATACAATTTTTTTCTGCTATTCAGATGAGCACTAAATAAAGTCAAACAATACTAATCAAGCCCTCTGTAACGAAACAGCATGTTCTTTAAATGGCAACTATATCTGAGCATACTGTTTATCACAATAATGAAAAGATATTATAATATACAGGATAAAATGAAATATTATATTGTCCACCAGGCCCCATCACTCCAGAGTAAGGGTGTAATCATTCAGTTTGCTTCACAGTACTGGCTTTACAATTTGATATGCTCACAATATTATGAACCAAACACAAGAAAGATAATGACTGTATGCAACGATGCATGTTGTTGTTGGTTGGTGCTGATTGTTTGAAGATGTAGATGTTAAAGCATCAGATATCACAATTAATACTCTAGAGAACTGCTCCGTAGGTCAGTGCTTGACACTTCACTTTTCTGGAATCCTTAGGCACATATGTGGCTGCTCCAGAGAGTCTGGATACTTGTGGGCACGCAGAATACCTTCAATCTTCAGCAAGAGCTTGCAGAAAGCAACGGATTCAGTTCTCCAAGAGTCTGCTGAAAGATGCGTGTCTCCGCTTTACTTAACTGCAGCTTCCCTTTCTATGTATATCACAAAATCACTCACCACATCAAGTACTGTCCATTAAGCAAATGTGAGGAGAGTAGTAGCACTACAAAAAACCCTGTTAATTAAAATGTCCACGCTGAGGTCAGGACAGTTCATATCTGAGCCTGCAGCAAAACAGTGAGCAAGTCCATGTTCTCGGAGGAGTCATTTGCCCTCTTAGGAAGACAGGATGGAGGCAGGGCAGGCAAGGGCCACCAAGAAGCTTGAAATAAATTCAGGTTAAAAAAATAAAAAATAAAAAAAATAATAATAATATATATATGTAAAATAAAATATATATATAATAAAATAATATATATATATATATATATATATATATATATATATATATATATATATATATATATATATATATATATATATAATAAAATCTAAATAAATTTGAAAGAATAAAAGCTTGATTGCACTTCAGAGAGCTAAAGATCAGCTTTCAGCCTTGGTGACCCATAATGCAAACTAAGGAAACCCACTGAATGACAACACGCAAACCTTCCCTTAAAATGTTGCTCATTCCCTAAGCATAACCCGAACCCACATTTTTAATAGGCCCTCTAAGGCCTATTTCTGCAAAGTTTATGCAAATGTCACTGCAATCTATCAACCAAAGCATCCTCTCACCACACCGCCCGCTCCGTTCGCAAACCAGCAGCCGTTTGAGGGCGAATGATGCAGTACGCGCAAAAGCCCAAAATAACACAGGGAGAGAAGAAAGCAGAGGAAGAGAGAGGCGAGCATGCCCCTTCTGTGCTGATGTCACTGCTCTTTAATGTTTCCCTTCATAAAATATTGACACACACACACTGAGCCTGTGTTCATATTTTATGAGCAGATATTAGCGAATAGGAGTCATCTGTGGTTCAGTGATGACAGCCATACAAGCTAGCTACAACAGACTCACATCTACCTTTAAACAACAGATGATGGCGATCACATTTAAGTTGCTGAAGATTAAAGTTGAGAAGAGCCTGAGAAATCCTAACTTATGCTTGTGCTCACAATCACAACATTAACTCTATGAAGCAAGCTCGAGCACCTCAAACCATAGAGCTGTAAACTTCCTGTGGGTTTCCATGAAAGTCATATACTTAAAGGAAACCATAGATACTATTAGAGTCTACATGTCCTAACCCAGTATGAAAGAAAGACAAAATTAAGGGCAGAAAGAAAGAAATCAAGGACTGTAGTAAGAAAGACCGAACAGCAGTTTGAACAGGCTTATTTTTTTTTTAGTAGTGACTCAGAACGTGATCTACACTTCCTGACTGTAGGGGGAGCAGAGGAGCAAGAATTCTTTCAGAATGCAGCTTTAAACACAACACAGCTTAAATGTGCTGAGAGTTTGAAAATAAGAAGGCTACAATACTGACATGGTCAGTTATTGGCTACTTCTCACAATACCCTACATACAGCGGCCAGAAGCTTTGTTCTGCCAAAAAGTCCCTTGGACCTTCAAATAGATATGAAAGTTGTGTGTTGCGCTACGTGAGGTCTGCCACATTTGGCAAAGATCTCAATGGCCCACTTGATTTGTGCCAAAGATTACAGCTATACGCTTCCTTGCGCACCTCTGTGTATAATAAATCAACACACACAACTCCTTTCCTGTAATATTTGCATAGAATTATTAGAACCTGGAGATATTTCTACAGTTTGCTATGTAGATGTGCAGTGTGTAAAAATGACTGATGTGGCAGACAAGGGCAGGACTAAATCACTAAGAGCCTGTGGTAATCAGTGTTTCCTCTAGGATTTATTTTCAGCAAACCCCCGCTAACTAATTAGGAAATATGACATAAGAGATCAAATACAGTATAAGGAGACTGTAAAACAAGCTTTGTAAACTATTTATGTTTTCTGAAAGGGCTAGGATAGTAATGTTAGCTGAGGTAACCTGGTCTTAGCATTTATTTATTTAACAAAAGACTGGCTGCCTTTCTCTGTGAAAATGTCAAGTTACATGGGATCTTCTGTGGCTTTCGGTGGTCTCGATATAGCTTTAAATTTAGTGTAGCACTGTCAAAATGCTGCATGGCGTGATGTGGCGCACTGAGGAATCTAAAAGTCAAGTGTGCAGGTGTGCATGCCTACAAACAACGGTTTTTGTGCGAAGAGTTTTATGGTGCAATGAGAACTGAGAACAAGGAGAATGCTCTTTTCAACTGTAAAATCTAACTTAGTTTAACTAGTTTCATCTACCTTTCTCTCTTCTCCTGGCCCTAATATCTCTCTCCCTCGGTGTAGAGATAGGCCTGACTGGCTTGGGACATCATCACACATCTCTGCTTTATATATCTGTTGTTCCCTCTGCTTTTTGTCATTACAACTTCATGACATCATATAATTCTGAAGTAGTGGCGGGCCACAGCTGCAAATATGTGCAGTGTGTAAAAATAACTGAATATATATATATATATATATATATATATATATATATATATATATATATATATATATATATATACATACACACATACATAAAAAAAACTCAAATAAGGAAGTAAGTATGTGAAGGAAAGAGAAATAGTAAAAGAAAGAATCATTCACAGCTGACTACTGACTCTGCTCAGGTAGTGCTGCTGAGTAAAGGAACTGGGCCAACTGGGGAACTTCCCCCAAATTTCTTAGTGTTTAAAATCATCTTAACTAGTAGAGAGAGTGGTCAGCGTAATGCTTGCTCTACCATTTAGGAATAATCTTTGTGCTGGAAATGACCGAATCCGACAAAACCAATGACAAAACATATGACAGGGAACCTACTGCAGTGGCGCTGTATTGTTATCTTCTAAATAAAGGCAGTGAAATTAAAGGGCAAAGAAAAGACCATGGGAACAAAAAAACTCCTATGGGACATACCTTTGTTTTTTTCCCCTCATGAAAATAGAAGTCAGCCTCAGGGGAACGGGTCAATTTTAAGATGTTCGCATGCAATGACGTCACTATCTAAATGAGCTCTCCGGTTCAGTGAATGTCAAACACACACAACAAAAGGAGGCAGCGATGACATCACTTAAAAAAGAGCAACTGAAATTCCAGTGTGTTACACAGTGATCAAGAGACATGAACTACAGACATGAACCAGCTACCAGACTACAGACAAGCCACGCAAAAAGATACCCTACTGAAAACGGCGCAGAAGGCACACTCCCAGGTCTCCAAGTCCATGATAAGTTGTTGCAGCCGCTCTAGGTACACAGACTTAGATGATTGGTGGTGCTTATACTATAGCCTCATTAGTCCAGGGCTGTGTCTGTGGAATGTCTCAGAGAAGCCCCTGGTGTGATATACACACCTTCACAAGGGAATCTACATCTCTGAGACGTCTGGGATACAGCCTGGCTATACTGCCTGCACAGGAGGTTATAAGTTTTCAGGTGGTTGCATGGGAACAGCCAGGGAGCAATATTTTGGTTTCTGGCACTAGCAAAGCAGAGTAGCTGTGGATACTATCAATGCTGATAGAAACAGCAGTAAAACAATTAGATCTATGGATGTAGGTTTAGAGTGGAAGCATTTTGAGTATTTTAAAATAAACAGAGGCTTACCTGAACCACTTCTATCCCTCTTTTCCTAAAAAAGAGAAAAGAAACATAATAAACATTCAGAGGACAATGACTACATGTCTGTTTCAACACTGGCAAACACAAGGACTCCATGTCTGTTTTAACACTGTCTGGTGAAATGTGAAATCTTACAGACTGTAGTCCATCTGTTTCTCTGCATGCTTTGTTAGCCTCCTTTCATCCTGTTCTTCAATGGTCAGGGCCGCACAAGGCCACCACAGAGCAGGTATTATTTGGGTGGTGGGGTCATTCTCAGCACTGAAGTGACACTGACATGGTGGTGGCGTGTTAGTGTGTGTTGCGCTGGTACGAGTAGATCAGACACAGCTGTGCTGCTGAAGTTTTTAGACACCTCAGCGCCACTGCTGGGTTTAGACTAATCCACCAACCAGAAATATCCAGTCAGCAGAGCCCTGTGGTTAGCATCCTGTGACCACTGATGAAGCAGCAGATAAGCTTCTGCCTCAGACTTTACATTTACAAGGTGGACGAACTATGTAGAAGTGTGTAATGGAGTGGACAGTGAGTGTAAACACACAGTGTTTAAAAACTCCTGCAGCACTGCTGTGTCTGATCCCCTCCACACCACCACCATGTCAGAGTCACTGCAGTGCTGAGAATGACCCACCACCCAAATATTACCTGCTCTGTGGTGGTCCTTGGGGTTCCTGACCATTGAGGAACAGGGTGAAAGGATGTTAACAAAGTATGCAGAGAAACAGATGGACTCCAGTCGGTAATTATACAACTACAAAGCGACATCTAAAAACAACATCACAGAAAGCTATTACATGAAATGGCCATGATTACACAGATAGATGTCTGAGAAGGATGAAATTTTATGGTTGAAAAACGCTGTTTGGCTCATATTTTCACTGTAGACATTCTGACCTTTTGGTTCAAACTGCCACCACTGTAATAAGGCCACTAGACCTCTGGATTTCACAGAAAAATAGTCCAGATTTCAATGGGAGAATTATTCAGTAATATTGACAAACCCACATTTTATTATTATTATTGTTTTAGTAACTAGATTCAAAAAGCAGCAGGTTCATGTATCAGCAGCAGTGACAACTGCTTTGTTACAGAGACTACCACATGCCTTTATCTTGGGTTGACAGTTGTTAGATGGCTGTGTGCTTCTCTTTCCATAGCTCACACGTTACGTTTTGTTTAATCTAACAATTTGCAAACCAAAGACAAGACATTGGCCAATCATGAACACAGCCTGCACATTATCTAGCTCCAGTGTCAAGCTGTGAGGCCACGGTTAACGTAAGAAATTTAAGGTCGGTCATCAGAGGTCTTGCATTATACGAAGCACAGGGACATCCAAAACATATGTAGCCATCAATGTATAATGAAAAAGTGAAAGTGCAATCTACACACACACAAACATCCCTTACATCTGGGTTATTTGTCAGTAGAGGTTTCTTTATACTGAGGGTACTAAAGTCTGATCTGTGGTAAATTTGAAACTGAGAACTAGGTTAGATATGTGAAAGTAATATGTAATTAACACAATTAACGTGAGCGCACACAGGATAGATGTGTCCACACCACCAGCTTGGGCCACGTCACCCACCAAACAACCTAATGCTAAAGATATTTTATCTTTTTCAATCTGGACATATTTTTACCACTTACTTTTCATTATGAAAATAAAGAAAACCTAAAAATATCAGTTGCCTAGCAACACAGCCCGTCGAAACACAGAAGCCGGTATTGGATACGGGAGGGGAGACAACATTAGAGGAGTTGATGTCCCCAACACAGATTTTGAAACAACATTAGGGGAAAAGCAAATTCATCATGATGCATAAACACTGCCCCCACTTGCCCCCACTTTTACAGGTGCTCAGACCCTTCAGAGGCCAAGCAGAGGTCAGATGATTTACTGTTAGGACAAGGAGCCAACAGGACTCTATGAACCTTACGACTACAAGTTAATCACATAATCAACAGCATGAGCAGATTAACATACCGTGACAGTATTGTGGTCGTATGTTTTAGTGCATCTGTGAAATTGTAGCATCAGATTAGATTTAAAGAGCGTCATAATAAGCAAAAGATGAGTCACGTTAACAGTACCTCAGGCTATAAGTTTCGAAAGGTTCCAGTCAGTCTTTTCCCAAAAAGAAAAACAGTGCCTGTTAGAGAGGGGCTGACACAACATGCCTAAACTCATCATCCATTCCGAATATGCGGCCAGTCAAACATCTCACTCACAGCAGGGAAGGGCAAGAGCAAGGGAAAGAACTGAGGCCTAGACTGAAAAAATACAGCAGCATGTTATTTAGATGTGTCATGATTATTCCAAGGAAGTACAATTGACCTTACTCTTTTTAAGGAATTTTTGTGATAAAGAAAAACAATAGATCATATATCCCCCTTTTGGACTACAAGAGCTTGGTTTTAGTTAGGCAAGGTACATAAAGGCATGGACAGAGCCCTAACCTCAACTTCATCAAACACATTTGCAATGAACTACATCGGAGATTGCGAGCCAGGCCCTCTCGTCCAACATCAGCGTTGACCTCACAAATGTTCTCTAGGATAAATGGGCAAAACATTCCAAAGACACTCTGCAAAATCTTGTAGAAAACATTCCTAGAAGAGTGGAAGCCTTTAGAGTGCCATATTAATGCCTATGGATTTAGAATAGGATGTACAAAAGTTCTCGTAGGAGTAATGTATGTGTGTCCCAATATTTTTGTCCATATAGTGTAGGTCGGTAAAGCTTTGAGTAGGTCTGGAACGGACCCTACTGCCTTCCAGAGGTGTCGTGAAGAGCTTAGGATTAGAATATGGACACAGCGAATAGGCTGAGCCCAATCTTTTGTCATCTTATCCTGTAGAATTTCATTAATCGTCATGTAAAAAGAATGTTGACTGATCTTGTCACAAGACACCACAAAAACAAAAAGTGGACCACACTTTATGATACAGGCCCTTTAAAATGTTTCTTCCCCACTTACCTCCACAACCATTTGCCGCTTTGTAAGTGCACTGCTAAACTGTAAACAAATTGAGCTGTCCAGAGTAAGTGTTTGCAGAGTTAGAGGCTAGTTCTGTTCTCCAATGATGTGCAGATGAGAAAACATCTGGTACTGTTTCTAAAAAATATCAACCTTGTTTTCAGCTGGTAGTTTAAATACGGATGTGACCCATGACCAATCGCCACAAAACAATAATCCCCGATTACCACACAGCAATCATCTGAATCATCTGACTTGTTGGACTTAAAAAAAAATATGGATTTTTTAAATGCTGTCTCCACCTGCTTTGCTCCTCTACTGCTCATGTTGAAGACTGTGAATATCCACTTCCCTGTGGACCAGGTTTTAACTCCACAGCTTCAGAATTGCAGAAGAGCCGTAGTTCTCCAAAAGTCTTAGAAAACAGCTTTGACGAGTCAGCATGAATATCTATTGATCATATAGCACAATCTAAGGAAAATGGATTCTGAGGTGCTTTATAGACCCAACAAAAGAACCATTTACTCATTCAAATAGTTCTGAGTAGTGCTGGGTGACATGGTAGAAATACTATATCACAATCTTTAAAGACATTTCACGATTCAAAATATTGATCAGAATACATGTAATCACAGACTAAACACATTAGTAGCGTCAGTGTCTTAAAACCTACTGTTCAGATACTCTCCTATACAGAGTACAGTGATTTATATTCAACATCAGCTGCACTTCATCTAATTAAACCAGCCTAATAACACTGTTTATAATGAAACATGCAGTTGATCAGTGTTCTTAAAGTATTAACAATATCCTCAATATGCTAAGAAAAGCATATTGTGTATCACAATAACAAAATGTATCACTATACATTAAACTATCATCATTATATTGCTCAGCTCTAGTTCTGAGTCTCTATGATTCTTTACCATTGCAAAGAACACACATTTATGTCTGTTTTATCAATCAAACATCGCCAGTAAGCTTTTTTTGACCAATATCAGTTGCTGCTACTAAAGCAGTGGCTTTGGGAGATACCAAGAACGGTATTCAGGTATTCTAATCATGAAAGTGTTTGTTGAAAACAATTTTTTCGGTTTAGTCCACGACACACCCAAGGGCAAATGAAATATCGCAATAGAACAATGTGGGGTCTGGCTGGCAGGCGCACCGTGCACACAAAACAGTGAGTGTTTCCTCACTCCATCATCCACACAAATGCACCAGCTATGAAAACGTTTTGAAAATGTTGGCTAACACACAGCTGAATGTTTAATAGTTCAAAACATACTCTAATCCATTTGACAGGATGTAAAAAAGTGAATGAAATTAACGAACATTGACATTCTGTACAAATAGCCTAGTTACTGCCTCTGACTTACTAACACTAGCACTGGTGAGGAGCTGCTTAGACTTACAAAACAGGCCAGCGTCTCAATCATCAGAGGTAAATATGAGAATTTAATTTTAGCATGATCAGTAGATGTTTTGCATCGGTTAGGCTTAGCTCTGCTGTCCAGATTGGCAGGAGGTCTAGACAGTGACCTGTCTGCTTTTATATTAAACATCTTTTCTTGCCCTCTATACAGCCATTTAATTGCCCATGTGGTTGTGAATGGGCTCATGGCGTCTGCCTTTCACTTGGCCTCGGCTTCATCTGGATTCAGCAGGGACTTTTCCGACTCAGCCATCAGCTGTGTAAGACAGGAGTAACACACACACACACATACACACATACACACACATACACACACATACACACACATACACACACATACACACACATACACACACATACACACACACACAGCAAGTGCAGTGCATTCATGGTTACCAAAAACACTCATCGCTTGGCTCTTGAGCCCTGTTGTTGCCATGCTTCGCTTGTTGCCCTGGCTACGAGGAAACTGTTGAAAACAGCCACTGGGTTGGGCTGTGGCCTACAATACAATGTGTGTAGAGTGTGTTCTGAAGGAGAGAGAGAAAGAGAGAGGAAGGAGGAGGACAAGGAGAGGGGGGAAGAAAAAGAGGTAGAGCAAGGGAGAGTTCAAGAGAGTGCGAGAGAGAACAAAAGAATGAAAAACAAGAAGTGAAATGGATAGAGAAAGAGAGAGAGAGAGAGAGAGAGCGAGAGAGAGAGAGAGAGAGAGAGAGAGAGAGAGACACTCCCACCTGTACACCACCCACACAATATTAATCCCCATCAAGTACACCTTTACCCCAATCACTCTGAATAAAACCAGTGTAACTAAAAATACATATTTATTGCTACTATCATTTTTTATGATTTAATAAATATCAGCTTATTAGATTTATTTAACTTTTTTGGGGTTATTATTATTAGTTTATCACCATTTTTATGACTGAAGCCAGTATTTGTCATTAAGGTCATACTTGCTAATATTTCACAGTGTGTTCAGTCATAAAGTTTGTCTGCTTTGGCAACAGTGTAGCTGAACTTGAAAGCTGTACTGATGCCAATAAAGCCATCTAAGAGAACTAAAGAAAGAGAGAAAGAGAGAGCGAGAGATATAGAGAGTGCACAAGAGAGAGCAATAGATACAGATAGATAGACAGCACTTGAAAAAGAGAGAGAGGGCGAGACACAGAAAGAGAGCAAGAGAGAGACTGCATTCATGGTCAGTCCACCATGGCCAGCATACCAACTTCACATGTCAGCAGAGATTAGAAGCCTTTTCACACAGAAGGCCTCGGGACAGAAGTGGGGTTTAAACGCAGGCCAGGGAGGGACCACTTTCAGCTTTCAACACTGTCTCTTCCAAGAAGGAGCTGCTGTGTGCTTCAGATCAACTCTAAGTTGATTTTGAAATAGTACTGAGACGACAACATTATCCCCAGAACAGAGAATAAACTGGACCGCAGTAGCCTCGGCTTAATCTTACGGCCCGTGGACAGCGTACTGAATAGGTTATCTCAGCGATTTTGCTCCAAATGCAATCTAAGACAGAGAAAAGACTCCATGTTTGGAATTTGGATTACTGTTCTTATTAAACCGAGGCTGAGCTCAACTGTACTGAAGAATCTGTGAGCCGGCGGGTGACCTTCACCCCTAAATAAATAGATTATGGGAAAATGGAGATCAAAGAAAAGAGCCGGGCAAAACACTCTACTCAGACCACCACAGATGTTTTCAACATTACACACAAAAACACACACACACTGTAGCTACAGTAAGAACATATTTTCTTCATAAAAAGAAGTATAATGTCTAAACTGATGTACTGCACTCTTAATGAATAATGACTAAATAAAAAAAAAACACCCAAGTTAAAAGTCATTTGGTTTGGCTCCGGCAGCCAGACCTATCCTAACTTGCCCTGCCTCCGGGCAGCTGCAGCAGTTTGGTCAGGAAGGTTACGAAGAGATTACTGTTTTAATCCACAAAACATTTTTAATCTGTGCTGGGAAAATAAATAAATAAATCACAGCGCTTCCGGAGTCACCAGCAGACACATCCACACAAACTATAGAGTGTATTTAGCAACAACTACAACTAACCACCAAGTAACGTCATTCTAATTTTGCCTTCAGGGATTCTTTTTTCTATCCAGCAACATTAATAAACTTTACATAGCCAGGTCCATTTTTACCATTTACACTTTAATACTTGGCATGCTAGTCTTCACCCTCCTCTTGCAGGTAGCATGTGATAGTGGGAGACCTAACTAGCAAAGATGGAAACATATCCCAGATATCTTTTAGCCATTGCTTATTTATTTAATTATCAATATATTGTGCCTCATTCATATATCCTGAGTTCACAGGTTACAACTAAGGTCCCATTCTCACTTGGCAGCACGACGTAGAGACATTTACACCCAGTATTCCCACGTATCTCCAGTGAACACTTGGTTGTGAGTGGACACTTTCACTGCGCCAGCCAAAATTGACCTGCGAGTGCCTGAGCGGTCTGTTACAATCGGCACATATTGCAAACACTACTTGTAAAGAAATGAGAGACGTGATGCAATTGCATTGCACTATGAATCTCTGGTGAAACAGGAAAGAAAATTCACACCAGAACTGCAGGACTCCGTAAATCTCTTTTACAGTCATATAAAATCTGTGATATTACTCTCCCATCTCAGTCCACCATGCTTCCTTTCAGTGGTGGTCCTGTGTCTCTCAGCTTGTCCAGAAATGCATGTGTAAAGTGTGTCTTTTAGGTATAGCGCAAAGCGTGGGAACCCGGGAGCAACAAGCAACAAAATGAAATGTGAACTGGATACATTGTGCTGAGAAAACACATTTTGAGGGCAATGCTGAGCAATGTTCGTTATCCACATATCTTAGATACACAGCTAACATGTTTAGCGTGTATGCCTGCAGAACGAGTGCATTTTGCATGTATTTTTAAACGTAAGCAAATGTAAGCTGCGTTCTCTTCCACACATGATATCTGTGTGAGAGTATCTGAGCACAGAATAGTAGTGTTAACCAGGGGTATAACAATAGCATTAGCTGTATCTGTTTAGTGGTAAAAATATATATATATATCTGCCACGTATTTGAACCAGAAGGCCTAAACCTCTTGATTGAATTTAACAGGTCCCTTGAAGCTCATTTCATTAAGCCTGTATGATTTAGGAATGATCCAGAGTGACAAAAATCATGCATGATGAACGTTATTGTTAACATATACAGTAAATAGACTTATTTTGCTGAGGCCCAGCAGAGATCTGCTTCCCTGTGCACAGCATGTGGTCTGCGCAGGCTATATGAAGCAGGAGCTCCCCTGCAGCAGGGGTACAAGGGGGATGTTTTACAAAGTAAATGTTCAACTGAAATTGGATTGCAGTCAGTTAATACATGAATAGAAACACCCAAGTGTATTAGAAATATAAGTTTTATTCTGGAGCTCAGTAAGGCAGTGTTAAGGTCAGGCTACTGGAGCAAATTGCTGACAGCCGGCTGTTTATGAACAGTTCTCTGAAACATCCTTTCCTAGATTTTGCCTAATCTGGTTGCCATGTGGAGTCATAGGCTGATCAGCTCGGCCAGTATATTGAGTGGCATCTATTCACCTTTCAACTGCTTTTTAGCCATGATCATGATTCAGACCAGGCAGATTGAATCTAGAAAAGCAGACAGGAAAGGACGTTTCAATAAACTATCTGAACTATAGAGTTTATGACCAATGTCAAGGTCATGTCTGAGGTGGAGGTTAGAGGTATGGAGGTTGTAAGCTGTTTCCCAATCAAAAACATGCACAGTAAGAACCTGCAAAAACAAGCAAACAAAAAACAAGTGCCTTCCACTAGTATCTGTAGTTTATCTGCTTAGTGCACATTCTCTGTCCCTTCCGATTAATGCATTTATAGTTAACCCCCGCCTAAACTAACCTATTAACATAGCCCACTTATAATGCAGTAACTCAGTAGTTTCAATTGTTTTCTCATGTCTACATAATTCCCAGATGTAGTTTCAGCCACCCAGGTACAACCAAAGGAAACACACTGTGCTTGTGAATAATTTGATGGGCTCTGCTCCGATTGGCTGGTTTACAGAGAGACACCACAACAGCTTGTGGCATAGCACAGCGTAGCTTTGTTTTTAGCACTGTAACAAGACCACTTTATTTTGTTTTGCAATTATTCCCCTGGTCTGGGTCAGGCCTCAGGCAAAGCCGCGGACACAAGGCCTAGTTCACGTAACAACCAGTTTTTCAATAACTGGCATGGTCTGGTGGTGAAGTGTGGCTCTCCAGTGTTGATGCTCACCTGTGACAAATACTGTCTCTAAAAACTGACAACAAGTAACAAAACCACCATATTGCATTTTGTCACAAAAGTTTTGGGAGCATAATTCATAAGTAGTCAAGACTGTAATGTAACAGTTTTGAGGTTTTGGAATTTGCCCGCTTCAGAGCTCTGTTTTGGTTAGGTCAGATTTTCTTTTGAATGAAGAGACAGCAGTGTTTGGGGCTTAGTGTATGTCAGCTCCACGTTCTGAACTCTCATTATTCAACTACGCCAAGTTGAACTACTGAGTTAAGACAGCTTGGATGCAGAACAGTAGTCAACTTTAGACTTCATTGATAGTTATAATCACTGATTGATACTTACATCTAACACATCTTGCTCTGCACCAATCCAATACTAGTATCGGGACCGATAACCGATCCTAACAAAATTAGCAGGATCGGGTATCGGATAATTAGTCTGATCCAAGGGACCTATCCATTCACAGAATCCAATTAACGCACCACCGGTATTCTAGACTTCATGACCCAGAATCAGAGGAACATACAGACATCATACACATAACATAGCAAACAGCAAGTGTGGTGCCCTCGACCGGTCATCATCTCTCAGTGAGTAATCCAGCTCATCTTCCTTATAAGGAGAAGGGGAGGAGCTGCTAGCCCCTCAAATTATAGAATAAAAGTCCTGAGCCCAGAGAACACTGTGACAAGGTTTTAGCACAGTTACTAATTTTATATTTTAGTGACAAATTAATAGGAAATGGGTTAATTTATGTCTGTGTTGGTTTGTTATAGTTTGTCTTATAGAAAGTAATATTTAAGTGGATCCTGATGACTTATGTCTCTCAGGTTTATATGGTTTATTAATTCAACAATGGTATTGGATTGGTATCGGGTTTGGGCCCTTATGCAAGGTTCAGGTATCTGTATTTACTTGTAAACGGAAAAATATGGATCAGTGCATCCCTAGAAGCAACACCCCTCTGAATAAACTAAGGGACAGCAGCACCATGTTGGTGTTTTCAAACCACTGAGTAAGCCTTTAAATAGGAAATAGGATGCTACATACGCAACCTTCAAGCTGGAGCAAACATGTGGAAATCACACTGCTGACAATACTTGAGTAACTGCTGATATTTTACATCCCACACCAGGTTTGTGGACTATTCCCTCAACACTTGCTGTGGCTCTGTCAGTTCTCTTATACAGGAAAAGATATTCTCGTCCCTACAGTCATAGCTGTTAACACTAATGCTTAGTGACATGCCTGACTGATTCAATTAACACGGACGTTCGCTTCTTGCCCATATCTGACCACTAAGCATTAACACAGTGTATTACATTAACATTATTTAACCTAATATGCACAATGAAGTCCTAATTGAAGCTAACTGACTAAGCAGCATATGTCCTGTGACTCTCCTCACAGCTCTGACTACAAGAACAGCAAGAGTGAGCAGGTTTAGCTCAGACTGAACAGTCTGCAAAACGCGGCCAACTTTGCTCAATCACTCCAGTCGGTGTAGGTCAAAAATACAGGGACATACAACAGGCTAATGCTGACTGACAAGAGCCTGCTGCCTACAGTGATCACATTGTTCTAATCTCTTTACTTCTTCGCCCCCCTCCATCTCCTTCTCACACACTCTCGTTTTCAGTTTCTGAGGGTTCTAAGGAAATCCAATGCAATGCAGGCTCTACACATTACATAATTGTTCATTCAGCTGGAGACTGATACAGTGGGGTACAGCGTGCAGTAACACAAGAGAAAGAGAGAGAGAGAGAGAGAGAGAGAGAGAGAGACAGACAGAGAGAGAGAGACACACACACACACACACACACACACACACACACAGACACGCTCGCTTACAATCTCACTTTCAAATATGGGTTACGGTGGCTTCCTCGCTCTTTTCCTTCACATGTAAGCATACCCACAGTCACATGCAGCTATAGCTACTCGATTTAGGCCACAGAAACATGGCACTTGGCTACTCTGCCACTCTCTTGGCTGGTTTTGATGTTTTGCTGCGCTCACTTATGCTCCCTCTCCCTTGATTCCTGGCTTTGCCCTCTCTGAATGCTGGCTAACAAACTAGGCACCATATTCAAACAGCTTCTCAGAGTAGGAGGGCTGATCCAGGATCTGTCCCCTTCAAGAAGAACCTGAATCCTGAGGAGTCCTAGATCAGCACTAGCTTCACAGAGATCGGCCCAGGATCCCACTGCGATGAACTGTGATGAATAAGCCAGTCTCTCAGACTGTAAAGGTAGACATAAACATACAGATGGCGCACGATCATAGCCTAGAGCTAAGAAATGGAATAAACCACCCGCAATGCTCGTACTAATCCCTTATGACAATGTAGGACAGGCCTGTGTGTCAACACGTCCCTTTATATACACAGCAGAGAGTATGAATAACGAAATCGCAGCACAGCAATCTTAGTCATTGCCACACTCCTAATTTAGCTCCACAAACACCAACGGGATCTCGGACCATGTATAATCCAGGTGATGAAATGCATGAAGCTAAGCTACACAACTCTTAATCTGAAGGCATCTAAACAGCACAGGTTTCTTTCAGCGTGTGACAACAGCAGTGAGTACAGTTTGTAGTATACTTTGTATATATAAAAAACAACAACAACAAAAAAATCTGGATGGATGAATAGATGCACCTTTTGGAGACCATTTCTGAAACTACTTAAGAACACAACGCAGCACTTTCTGAAGTATCCATCCATCTAACAACTAATTTTCATTTTATTTAAGACATGATTTCTATCTGAATACATGAAATTTCCAAAATGGCAGGAAAAATAGCCTCCCTGGATGGATGAATGGATGTCGTGAAATTTGGAGACAACGTAGAGGATTCAAATGATGCAAAAATACAAGGTTTTTGCACGACACAGTCCAGTCAATACTCTGAATACTCTGGAGCCTCTGCACATATTTAATAACTCGCATATCTGAAACATCTACCGATGGTCATTGTAGCCAATCAGCAGTTAGTTATAAACACACTGTATTATTATCCAGTAAAAATAAGGGGGGGAGGGGGGGGCTGTAGCTCAGTCAGGTGATCTAAATGTAAACAGGCTAACCTGATTACATTCCCAGCTCCATTCACCACATTCAGTAACAGGCCATTCACAGACCCGTTACTGACTAATCCTGGTGTCTTCAGCTCTTACCTGCACATGTCAGCGAAGGCCAGAAAATTGAGTTTCTTCATTTTCTTCTCGCTGAGCCAGTAGCCCACACGTCTGCCTCTCAGAAACGTCTGCATCTTCTTCTGTCGAGTCTCAGCCCAGATGTGACAGACTCGACCTAGCTGTAGCTTTCCAGCGACAACAGGAAACCGTTTTCTTACCCAACCCTGTCAAGCCAAGACAGAGACAGAGCCGCTTAGCCAGCAGGTCAGGCATGCACGTCCGCTGCCAATTTCATTTTACAGTAAACACAAAGCCCCTAACTGTCACCGACATCAACACGAGCCACTGGATCCCAATTTCTGCCTGGCAAAGTGATGCTGCTCAAGTTAGACTGCTAACCCTACTAGCTACACTAGGTAGCCCACAGCTCGCTGTTAACATGAAATATGGCTGTATTAGACCGAAATCTATGCGAGCTGTCGATCTCTCCCTTTGACTGTTAGCTAGCTGTCTTAAAAACCACTTCTTAAGCGGAGAGTTAAAACTGTAACTTGTCTTTTCTCGTCAGGATTACCAGAAACCCATCTGAAAAGAGCGAAGCAAATAGCTAGCAGCAGCAGCGGCGGCGGCGGCGGCGGCGGCATAGTTACTGACTCTGACAGTTTGTAAAAGGTGGCAAATCCAGGTCCAGAAAGTCAAAATCCATCCCAGGATTTTGTTTCAACTGCATGAATTGCTTGGCTGCAGCGCAGCCATACCAGCAGTTGGACCAAAGACCTGGGGTGGATTTTGACTTTCTGGACCAGGAACTGCCATCTTTGCAGTTTGGTTTCCAAGGCGTGAAAAAAGCGGAGCGCAAAACATAGATGTAAGTTAGATAGCTACGTAATTACACCACGGGGACGTCTGCCATGTTGTCTTCGACACTGCTGGCGCATATTTGGATCTCTGAGGTTGAAGTCAACAGAAACATGTTCAGTTGGCTACCTACCTAGCTAGCTAACACATCTCCCATTCCGTCGGATAGCGACTGGCTGGCTGGTTAGCTGGTTAGCTTGCTCGAGGTCTCTTCGTTCTCCATGATCTTTCCCGGGGAGCTGGTAAACAGGCGTGATGCGAGGAAAACCGAAAACGATAACTCGGCTATATCCAGCCCAATCGCGCTGAAATTGCGAACTGGACACCCACACTGATCACACCCTCCTGACGTAAGGCTGGCTTCATTCAAGTCGGGCTGCCAGCGCTTTCTTTCCAACCATGACTTACGTTAGCGAGCTGTTGAGCAGCCCGCACAGCACCATTGCCACTTGCTGGTGAGCACGGGAATTTTTTTGGCTTTGTATTTTTGTATTATTATACAGCTCATATAGGTGGCGCTGCTGTAACACATTGTACCACATCTTTACCTTTTCCTCTGGTCTGTAGGATCTCAGACGACACACGTGGGTTGCCAAAAAAAGAAATCACATTTTCTCCTTAAAATACACGACCTGCCCATCGATTGTCTCTTCAGAAATCTTGGATATTAAACATAGTTTATCCTGCTTTTTTTAGGGATAACTGCCTCGACTAGATTTTGGAGCATTGATGTGAGGACTTTTCTGCTTACCTCAGATGATCTCCACCCCACCTCATCTCAAAGGTACTGGATGGAGCACCATCATTCCAGAGAACATGCTTCCACTGCCCCGCAGCTCAGTGCTGGAGGCCTTTATACCCCTCTAGTCCACACCAGGCATTAGGCATAATCCATGAGGGTCATGTTTATCTTCTCCAGAGAGTCCTATTCTATTGACAATACTTACATGTACAGGGACTAGCTGTGTGTGCCTTTGCACAGGGTTGTGGGTTCGATTCCCGGGCCCAGCAAGCTGCCACCTTAAGCAAGGCCCTTTACCCTCTCTGCTCCCCGGTCGCTGTGTGTGTGTACTCACTGCCCCTAGTTCACTAGTGTGTGTGTGTGCGCACCACAGATGGGTTAAATGCGGAGGACACATTTAAGTGTACACTGTACAGTGACAAATATGTGCACCTTTACATTTTAGTTGAATGTATTCATTAGAAGAGGTGTCCACAAACATTTGGACATTCAGGCAGTATGGCGCCTTTTTACCACATTGATCTTATGCATTTATTGCCTTCTCCCATTTCCTCGGTTGGATCCAGAGAGACACGTGGTTGGTAATAGTAGAATAATACTAAATAAATAAAAACAAAATTAATATAATAAACAATTAAAATATGAAACATTTAAAAATATTTAAATAAAATATTTTACTTTTTAAAATATGTTGACATTTTTAACATAACTGTAATAACTAACAAAATCTTAAATCATCCAAAGAAATACACTATATGGTTTGTGGACACCTCTTCTGCTGAACGCATTCTCATTTTACTTTAAGTTGCAACATATAATGACATAGATGTGCGAATGCACACACTGTCTAGTACCTGTAGAGATGTACCATCAATAGAATAGGTCTCTCTGGGGAAAATAAACATGAACCTATTGGCACAATGCTTAATATCAGGCAATTGCTCACAGCAATGCTTCAGAATCTAATAGAAAGCCCTCCCTGGTCAGTAGAGGCAATTATTTCAGCAAAAGCAGGAATTCTTTTTTTATTAAATAATGTATAACTTAGAACCAGACACTCAGGGAGTGTTGGGCAAAGCTTTTTTTGTTCACTATTTAACACTCTCATGTGATCGTAAATAAAAAAAAAAAAAAGTGAGATGACCAGTGGTTTAGCCAGCAGACAGATGTTTATTACTTACATTTTTGTCCATCTGATATTTCATTGAAGCTCAGAGGATATATCTTTTTTGCAGAGTAAAAAAAAAAAAGTTTTCCCCACACAATCCAAATGCACAAGACAACAAATACAGAAAAGTCCATACTGTACAACATAAAAAATATATAATTTTCATAATCTTGGAACTATCTGTACAACGGTTTAAAAATGTATTTACAGACACTTAATGCATTTTCAGAAAGAGATTTTACACTGAAGTAAAGAAGTGCTTTTCACTATGTCATACGATCACAGTGTGGTCCAGTTCCTCTGAGTCATTTCTGCTGCTCAGCGTCGTGCAGCCGGACTGGCCAAAAGGCTCAGGATGGAGGAAAGGCAATGGAGCTTCTCCTTCACCACCTCTGGCAGCTTCTCGTTCTCTTTATACCTAAGAGAAATATGACGCAGTTAGAAACAGACAAGGCAATAAAAAGAGTCAGTCTTTCATTCATACTTTCATTGAACAACGTTACCTGGTGATGTGTCCTTCTGGGGAGGTGAACGTGATGCAGGAGACCCCTGCCTGAACCACTAGCTGGGACCCATCATTAAACTGTACCCACACTTCTCCACTTGTTAGCTAAAATGTAAATACATGGCAGTGAAATTACTACGGTTGTCTAGAATGCTGTAAATCAGGGGTGTTAAACCTTATCCACAAAGGGTCGGTGTGGCTGCAGGTTTTCATTCCAGCCAAGCAGAAGCGCATGTGATCACTTGTTTTAAGACGGACCGCTTGATTAAACAAGTGGAACCAGATGTGTAGCTAGTTGTTTAAAGTGAAAACCTGCAGACATACCGACCCTTTGCAGGTAAAGTTTGAAACCCCTGCTGTAAAGGATCTAGCATAGCAATGTTAATAAAATGCACATATGGCATGTTACAGGAACAAGAATCACAACACTACACTCTAAAAAATAAAGGTGCCACAAAAGGTTCTTTGAGTGATGCCATAGAAGAACCATTTTTTGTAATAGAGATGAAATTCATAAAAAAACCTTTGCATTAAGATATACTTTTTGGGCACTCTATGACAAACATGGTTCTTTATGGAACTAAAAGTGGCTCAGATATGGCATCAGTCGAACCATTCGCAGCACCTTTATTTTTAAGACTGTAGCCCACTGTTTACAATAAATAGTGTGTTTCCAAGGTGTTATTAATTACAAATTGGTGTTAATAATTTGAGTATTTTACCTGAGAGGCCCAGCCAATGTTGGGTACAAAGATGGACTTAAGCACTTTTCCTGTATTGATGTTACACCCATCTTTGGCTGACTGGGGTGAGCTGCCTTTGGCCAAACTGGCTGTTGTGAAATCAGACCCATTGTAGGAAATCATCTACAGTTAAGTGAAGGGGAAAAAAAGAGAACAATGCACCATCTGGCAGATCTAAAATTATACAATTGGATTACACAATATGAGGTCAAACAAAACACACTGTACTAATAAGTCCTTTAAATGTTTGCGTCATTATGCTGACTGTTGCGGACACATAAACGACATGCAGTTTCACCACAGTGAGTCAACCTCACTTGAGTATTACAGCTTTGATGACGTTTGGTATGGTGTTGTGACTGTTCTTCATGAGGCTAACGGGGGCTCAGTTCCCTGTCTGGATAAGCATACCACGCTAGACCAATAAGAGTTGGGCAGGACCCATATACACTACATTTGCCTACTACATCTGTAATAAGATTCAACTGTACATTGCTCTAGTCTGCCATAAATGGAAATGTTGTGTCACTTACAGAAGGGGTGATATGGGGTGGCTGGGGTGGACTCAGGCACACCTGAGCTACCTCGGCAGGCACAGCAGGACCCTGATCAGAGAAGGGCTGGGTCGCAGGGAACGAGGAGGCAGGGTTAGCAGGCCTCCTGAGAAACAAAGTGAAGTAAACAGAGGAGAGACATTTTAGTACAAGAATAGCAATCCCACTACACCCGAAGGAAAACAAACATTATGAAAAGAGAGCATTACATCAGTGTGTTTATCTTTTAAATAATCTAAGTGGTATAAGACGAGAGGAGTTTGAAATACTGCAGAAATAAGAATTCAAATCACACCTGCCAATGGTGATGGGGAAGAAAGGTGTAGCTCTAGCACTGCGTTGCTCCTCAGCACTTATTGCTGCCTCCAAAGACAGACACATTCTGTGCCCCTGACCCAAAAAACACCACATGGTTAATAGATATATTCTACATCTCTAATAGATTCTCTGTGTATTATATTATGGACATTCATCTTTGTGCCCATTAGTAGCAAAGCAGTAATAAAGGACATAAAGTAACAAAAACTAGTATGACTTGAATTGACCTAACAAATGTAGAAACAGAATTCGTGTCTGTAATAAAAACACTAGCATAAGGGAAACAATGAGGTCAGCCACAACTGCCACATGTGACGGATGTTCATTTAAAAGTAAATAATGAACATATCCATGTACAGTGAATTAAAAACCATCATTACCTCATCTGCAAGCTCCATGTAGAGTCTGCACTCAGGGCTCACACCACTCAGGCCTATGTCCCCTTTCATCGTGTATGACTTGCCACCCTTCTCCACCACTCGCACCTGATCACCAGTCTTATGGGTTTTTGCACCTAAAACAAGGAGGCAAAGAAAGGGCACTTTAATATTTACCCAACTGTATTAAAGTGGGGTACTATACTGTATTTTACAATCATATAAGGATAATGAAATATACCTTCTCTTTTCACAAGATAAGTGATTATATCAAGAAAGTTTTGCCCTTTTTATTACTTACTACAATTAAAAACTAAGGAATACAGCGCCTGTATACAAGCAGTATGTTCTGGAGTTAGCTTTGTTAAAATGCAACAATGCTGTGGAACAAGCTGTATTAGACCAGGCTCAAAATAAGACTCAGACTATAGTCAGAAAATAAATAAATACACAATTTAATTTATAAATAAATGTATAAGTAAATTCATATACGCACCATCATAGAAGCACACTTCCAGGTCTGCATTAGGTGAATTCTCCATCAACATGCACTTGGCAAACTTTGTGTACAAGGTCACTTTAGGAGTTTTTGATTTCACCAGCTGAACAAACTTGGTGGCATACTGATACTTCTTCCAGTATTTCTCTAAATGAAAACAAAACTGAGTATAAATAATTGCGTTTATGACAGCAGAACAACCATTCTGCAAACCCCACACCACCATCTCATGCAAGGTTACCTGGCAAATCCTCATAGCTGCATATAAAAATGTCTTCTGGGGGAGAAGGTGGATGATCCAGGACAGGGAACCCTTTACCATCATTGGGCTGATACACGGTGACCTGAATAAATCAGTCAATTGAATTATCATTTTGACATTGTTGTGTAATCAGATAATAAAATAAAATAAAATAAAAAATAAAATAATAAACAAATTCTTCTCATACCATGGAGCCATCACAGGATATCCTGAGCACTTCTTTGACCCTCTCCTGAGTTCCCTGGCCTTTCAGGAGCTCCATACACACCTCTCCAGTGTCCAGGATGCTGACCTGAAAAGAAAATGTATCATCCATTATGCACTCAAAAACAGCTTCATTAAAAACTCTTGGGTACATATTAATTTTAAAATGAAGAATTTGTAAGATGTGTATTCCCTTAAGAACCCTCTCCCCATACTCACAACAGCATTTTTGGTCTTCTGTCTGATAGGCTTTAGCCTGGCTGCACAGAGAGGAGGAAATGGACTCTTTTTCTCCTTTCCCACATTAGCTTTGCTCTTGGACAGGGGAGCACACTGTACGTCTAGAAAGTCCTGAGACGCAGGCAATTGGCCTCCTACTAGCCCACCCCCCCTGCAGGGCCTTGGGTTGTTCTGCAAGGAGGGATGGCTGTATGAGTGAGGGGGAAGGCCACTGGTTCCTCTCATACTTGGTCGGTCACTGCAGGAAGGTACAGCCTCCACTGCCTCCCTCCCAGAATGAAAACTCCCACTGTTGCTGTGGTTGCTCACATCTGCTGGTCTTTTGAAAGACCCTTATTACAAAAAAAATTAAAAAACAAGAGGAATAGTATTAATAATACTACTACTAATAGTACAATATTAATAACAGTCTTGCTACATGTTTTGTTTGAAAGATTCAAAGTCTCTCATTAAACAAGAGTAAAATACCATCAGTACTGAACCACGGCTGTGTCTCGGATTCAGCCATCTGCAGTCTAACGGGATGCGCTGGAGTAGAGAAAGAGGATCCGGGGCTGATGGACAGAAGTAAGAACTGATTAATAAGAACTGACAAGTGATTTTTAAGAACTGATTAGAAGTGAAATATTCAGTACTATCCAAACTCCTGAAGGTACATGCCTGCAGCATAGCCCCTCAAAGAACACAATGTAGCAAAACCATGTAGTTAAGTAGTGGCCAATAGCTTTTATTGATCATTAGAAAATGTACTATTTCTTTGTTTGAGATATTCTGTAAACTGTCAACTAACTGCATGTTGATAAAATGTACTATTCATTCAGCAATATGAGCAATATGATAAGATTGTATTGTACAAAAACTTAAATTACAATACACTTATTACATTTGTATTTTTTTGCGTATCATCAGTACAGTAGCTCCATGCATTATAGGAAATAGAGTAAAATTGAGAAAAAAACAAAACCTGTCCAATTAACTTTCAAAACGCTTAGCTTGAACAGAGGCATCTAACTAGGGCTGCACAATATATTGTTTCAACATTGCCATCACAATGTGCGCATATGCAATAGCCACATCGCAGGATATGCAATGTCAAAATATCAAGCATATTGATGTAGCATGCTAGAACTTTTTTTGCTGCTTGATACAAAAAGGAAATCCCCACTGTTCTTATTATCCATGAGATATCTGCCCAATAACATTTATTTTACTCCAATCTTGGATACATCGAGTACATTTTTAGTATCATGCCATGGTGGATCATTGACATCTGGTAAAATCTGGTGAAAAGTCCTGTATTTTTTTTAATAATGCAATATATTACAGAAAAAAATAATGCAAAATGGAATTAATAATATTTCTAACGTTAAATGCTTCTACCATTTAACCTTATCAATAATAATACATTATATTATAAATTAATTAATTAAGGCTATGTACTGGCAAGAATCTGGCAATACAATATGTATAATAATACAAGAGTCACAATTCATGATTAAAATAATGTAAGCATGATGATATAGTGATATGATTTATACACTTTTGGAAAACTGTCATAGTATAAAACACCATCCTATGCAAAAAAAAAAATAATGCAATCAGAAGAGTGGGATCTGAAGAAGTAGGACTATCTAGCGGTTGAGGCTTAAACAACACAAAATAACCCATCGTCTGCCACCAATCTGTCCATGTAAGTGGTCATTAAAAAAAAAAAAATAAAAAGTATACTCTGCTTTAGAATCTATACATTACTGCAAAACATAATACCCTAATACACTGATGTATCTCTGTGTTCTCACACCCCTAGTAATAATGTTAAAGCGTCTTACTTTGCTGGTTGTTTGACCGGAGGGGAAGGAAGCCGTCCATGTTCAGCATAGCCATGAGGAGTGTCCCGGTAGCTGGAAGTTGATGTGAAAATCCGGTTGGAGCCTGGAATCACCTCCTCTGAGTGGCATCGCTCCAGCTCCACTTCCTGTCTAGCGTGGCTAAATCCAGCACCAGACCGATCAGAGGAGTGGGCGCGCCTCAGGTACCGGGAATGTGGCCTCTCACTGTCTGCATCCACAAGAAGTCTCATATTGCCTGGTGGATGAGGTTGCCAGTCTTGTCCTCCCTTAAAACTGGAGCTGGTAGAATGCTGTGATTGGCTGGGGAGTGGCACCATGCGGTTTGGTAAGGCCTGCCCAATGACCTGCCGGGCTTTTCGGTGGAGACGGCTGCTGCTGCTGCTGTTAGTGGCGTTGGAAGCTGTAGATATTGTTGCTATGCCACTATCTATGGAGCCTCCATCACTAGCGCCAGAATCTTTGCTTGCAGTGGGTCCACTGTGAGTCATAAAAGGATGGTCTAGCACCGCTGAGAGGCTGGGTCTGAGAGTAGGGTCCTTCTGTAATAGCTGCCGAATTAGATCCTGAGCCTCAGCCGACACATGAGTGGGCATCTGATAATCTCCTAAAACCACCTTGCTGAGCGTGTGTTTGACAGTGTCTGTGTCGAAGGGAGGCCTGCCCGTCAGGAAGGCGTAGAACATGCAGCCCAGGGACCAGACGTCAGACTCCAGGCCGTGGGCGCTGCGCGTGGCTACCTCGGGAGAGATGTAGTTGGGCGTGCCGCACATGGTGAAGTGCTTCTCGCTGGGCAGTTTGAGCTGCGTCGCAAGACCAAAGTCTGCTATCTTAATGTTCCTGCTGCTGGTGAGTAGCAGGTTAGACAGGGTCAGGTCTCTGTGCATAATGCCATGGGTGTGCAGGTAGAGCATGCCCTTCACAATCTGGTGCATGAAGAGTCTCACTGTGGCAGGAAAAACACAAATGAGAAGTTATCTAGTACAGAAGGACAAACAGTCAAATAGCTCAAAAATGTTTTTCTCACTAATTGTATTTATTTTATCAACAATAATGGTATTTTATGTATTTAGGTTGGATTTCATTTTGCCTGGTTCAAACAACATAGTATTATATTCAAATATATGTACTAATATATTCAACTGTGTTTGCATCATTTAACCAGACCTTTAAGCAGCAACTAGCTCCTCTGTCTGTTACAGTCAGCCCAACCCATTTACACACACTGGGCTTTTTGCTAAATTGTTGGCGCTGGCAAAAAAGTTTACATTTCCATTTGATGCAGAGTGTAAAAAAAATAATTAATCTTGCTTAATTTTTGTATCATTATAAAACAAAATAGGTTAAATTGTGCCCTGCTCTCCCCAACCTAGATTGGCTCAAACCCAAATTTTGAAAGCCATTAAAACTAAACCGTTTTACTCCATCACACCTCCAGAACAAAATGACTCCGCACCTTCGTCTTCTGTGAAAGGTTTCTTCCTGTCTTTCAGATAGCGGCTCATCTCCCCATTATGGCACATCTCCAGGACCAGGTACACATAATTACTGTCCTCAAAGTAATTGTACAGCTTGAACCGAGAAACAAAGAAAAAAGGTGGGGGATTAACAGATGGTTACCAAAATGCGTTAATGAGCCTGTCAGACAGCTCTGTAGCTACACTTACCTTTATTCAACAAGACAAACACGATTTGAATACATTTTACCCAGCTGAATAATTACACAATTTTATTGGTGAATTACACCTATATTATTATTATTATTGTTGCTGTTATTATTACAAAAGGAAAATCAGGTTACTACAGCTCACCAGCTTTACCTGAGCAAATCCCTGAGGGGAACTGTAACTCACCTCCAGTATTGACGGATGTTTTAAGCGACACTGAATCTCCACCTCATTAATGACACGTTGGACCATGCCAGCTTTGTGCATGGCCTTCTTATCAATCTGCAGGCAGAGACACACGCAGACAGAGACCACATAATTACTCCGAGCAGATGCCACACAGAACCACAGTTCTAAGGCGGAACAGCCATCTGTTCCCACACAAAAACACTGAAAAGAAACCAAGAAGGGACAGTCTTACCATTTTGATGGCCACCTCCAAGCCTGTGTTCACAGATTTGGCTCTGTAAACACATGCGAAGGATCCCTTACCAAGTAAGGTGAGAACCTTAAAGTCCTGAAAAACAAAAGAACATTAATGCAAGCCCACAAATCCAGTTTTAGAAGTTGTAGATACAGTTTTAAAGACCTATAGCATCCCACTGCAGCACATCCAGATCCGTTCTCTCTATTCGGTCCTAAATAATGACACTTTTACTACCTCGATTTTAAGATCCCCAGACGTCCTCAGGATTTTGCCATCTACTGCACAAGTCCCGTTATTTGTTAAGTTCTGCATTAAAGACTGAATCACGTCAAACATCTTTCCTGAAGTCTAACGCGCAGTCCACCTGTTTCCGATGTGACCGCTGTTCAGGTCGGTTCGCGTGTGTGTGTGTGTGTGTGTCTGTCTGCAGCGCTGAGGCGTCCTTGGTTACCCGCAGCTGACAGTGACATTGGGGCGAAGCCACAGACGCGCGTTTCTTCCCGCTGATGCACTTCAATGGGACGCCTTTTCTGTCTCCTAGCAACAGCACAAATCCCAATTCTCACAACACAAACTGCCAGGCTACGATCTCCAGAGACAGAAACAGGCGTCGGAGATACGCGCTCTTCGTTTACGGTCCTTATTTTCCGCGGCGGTCGTTATCGATTCAGCTCCCACAGCCACGTCAATCAACACCAATGCGCTAGCAAGCACGCAAGCTAGCGAGCTAGTTGGTTCTTTAGCTAGTTAGCTAGCTAGTTAGCCACACGCCCAACGTTATTCTAATCTCATCTCATCACTAAACGACTGGTACCATCGCGTAAATTAACAAGCGTTAAAAGAACACTCCGCATAAGCAGCCTCTGAACGTTTAAGACGGTCGGCGGAAACGCTGGTGCGCTGAAGTTGGCCCACAACTTCACTTACCTCAATTTTATCACCGATTGAGACACTCATCTTCACTTCATAGCCTCCTCAGAGCCGAAAAAGTGCATCACCGTGATTAAAAATCCCTCTTTATTCCACAGATCGCGACTCTTCGTAGATCGTAAAGTTAGAAAATACATTTAAACGTTGTACTTTTGTTCCCCTCCAAAATATTTGCTTTTCCTCCATTTTGAAAAGTCCGCCCGTTAGATTCGTGATGACGCGAACCGACGTCATGATGTCAGCTACCAATAAGAGTTCGGACGAGCGCAACACGGAACGACTCCTGCGCTCAAAGCATAATAAAAGTCCTTACTTTTAGTGTTTTTATTAATAAAATAAAATAAATAGTCCTACGTTGAAGGACACGCGACAGTGCGTATGCGTAAGGGAGTTAAATACTTTTAAAAACATGCGGTTAAGTTAACGAACGGTAATACATAAACATTTATTAATTTACCAAAACTAATAAATAACCTTAATAAGCCAAATAATCTTTATTTTCATGACAATAAAAGTACTTGTATGTGAATGAAATAAAGTCCAAAAATTCACTATGTTAATACACACTGTTCAGTCCTCCTGTTTTTTTTTTGTTGTTGTTTTTTTTAATTTTTTGTCAACAGGCTGTAACTCTGTGTATGTGTTGATTTAAACATTGAGATTGTGTTTGATTTGGAAATTTGAAACTCCACTTGGTCCACATTTTTCCTTAATAAAGCACTGATTTGTGTTTTATATTCACATTTTGGCATTTTTAGGTAGAGGTTAAGTGCCATGTGCTGTTCTTGTTAAACATTCTCCTGCTCTCTCTGTCTGGGAAGCAGGGAAGTTTGACCAATGTTGAAGCATGGACATATAGACTGAGTTGGGTTAAAAGGTGTGAGTCTAAAGCTGTATGCGATCCATACACATAATGTAGAAGCAAATTTACATTTACATTTAAGGCATTTAGCTGACGCCTTTATCCAGAGCAACTTACAAGGTTACTCGTATTACAGAGGTGGGCCAATGTAGTGTTAGGAGTCTTATTGTCAAGGACAATAGTCAAGGACTCTTATTGGTGTAGCACAGCATAGTTACCCAGACCGGGAATCGAACCCCAGCCTCCCACATGATGTGGTAGGGCCGTGGCAGGTAGTGGTGTTATCTGTTGCACCACACCAACCACCGCACAGCAAATCAGATATTTTTTCAAACATCCCAGATGTTCCTAGCCAGACACCTTTTTTTATTTTTTTGAAATTAAGAAAAGGATGACATGTCTGGGAAAAAAGAGGACATATGGTCCCCGTAGTCAGCTGTCGTGAGTCACACAAATAAAAAACAACACGTCTTGATCATGACTACATTTTTATTAGATTCCACCTCCAAATCTCAGCACCTGGTATGAAGAAATGCATGAAAGGTAAAAGGGCTTAAACAGCTTATTATATTCTATTTTTAAATGCCAACTTGGAGCTAGAAGCATTGCCATATCAACACTAGGACTAGGACTACCCTTATATACACATCTATTTACTGATAAATTCAAATTACTAAAATAATATTTACATGTCCTAGTCAACACACATCCTTTTGAAAGTTGTGTATTAAATACAAATATATACTGTATTTATATTTATATGTATCATTGCATACATATTTGCTCATGTTGCTTCAACCGTAACGATTGATCAAGCAGAAATTTCTTCATGTTCTCAAAACAAGCTAAAGTGCAATGCAAGTCACCTTAAGAGAACCAGCGCTTTGGATTGCTCAGAATGCAGTTATCACATTATCTTAGGAATAGTACGGTTTGTTGAAAGTGGCAGCATTCTTTCAACTCTTAAGCTACAACTAATTTATATGATGCTGTCGTGGATGTCTAACATCTGCCTACTTTTACACACAGCTGTAACGTTCAGAGGATAGCCTGACTTCAAACCGTTCAAGCACAACAGAAAACCGAAGAGGAGAGCAGACTTAAACAAAGAGACGTGTGAATTCAGCCAACAGAGTTGTGGAAACAGAGAATGGTACTGGTTAACAGGCTCAGAGTCAGTTGAGAGGGTTGGATGGTGGTGTCAGTGAGAATGACAGGAAGGCTGGAGAGGTGTTCAGTCCACCTCCATTTCTCCAGGGTTTTTTGTCTGCTGGCTGCTCTTGCCATCTGCCCCCTGTCCTGTTGCAGGGCCATTGTGTGAGTCGTTGTCCTCTGCTGGCTCTTCAGTTTTGGGTTTGGGTCGGTTCACCACAGGATTGCAAATCTCATCTAGTTCCTGCAAAATTAATCCAAGTACATGGAGATATCACTAACAGCAACAAAGCGCAAGACTAAAGTTAATCATACTGTCAATTTCACTATTAATTGAGCAATGATTATGAAACTAACTGAGGTCTATAAATACACCAGCATGTCAAGTTTGATGTTTATAATACAGCATGTTTCCCGAATCTGCAGAGCCCACCATTTCGATTGCATCTCATTGATCGTACGTGTCTCACATACAGAGTTAGGAGGCTATGAAGATGGGTTGAGAGGCTCATCTCTACCTCTCAATGTGGCTAACTGGTGGATTTGTGTGTTTGTCACCACCTCTCATATGTAACTAGTGCATTCAGTCTATGGTCTTGTGTGAAACTGACTAATGGGCACCTATAAACATTCTGCTACATTTGTGACCCTAAGACTCTGGTAAACCCATTTCAAGCCCCAAACAATTCATCCACATGAATAAAGGGATTTCACAGGAAATATTAAGAATTTCTAAAATCTGACTTTAATCTTTCAGGTTTAGGGTCAGAGTATCTCTTTACACTGTGCTGTAAGTAACATACAGCCTCATCGTAGACAGAGCTGAGATTTGAGAATATAAAATGGGTGGATATTATTTTATATGCAAAGAAAATATCTATATTATAAGAAGATAGGCAAACATCACAAAAATGACTTAGACTGTTAAGGAAAAAGGCCAAACAGTAAAACATGGACTCAACTGACAATCTAAATACACATAAACACTGATGTCTGAAAAACAACTTAAAATTTAATGAATAATTATGAGGAATTGACAGTCTTATAGCATATTCTATTGGTACTCTGATTACTATAACATTCATCCACATGCTTTTTTGTGCCATGAATTCTTGTACAGTTTAACTCACCTGAATCTTCTGAATGATGTCTGCTGTTTTCACAACGGGATCCTGCGCAATGGAGAGTTTGCTCTGAGCGTTCATCTTGGTGTTCATCCAGCTCATTGCCTCATTTACACTCTTCTCCACAGTGCTGAGCTCCTCAGCGCTCAAATGCTGGTAGTTCTCATCCTAAAGGTCAAAATGCATTCCAGAGTTAAACGTGACCACTTTTACACTTTCACTGTTTTACACAAGCAGCTTCACAAAATACATCACTGGAAAGTTTTCAAGCTGATGCAGAAAAAAAGGATTTTAAGTCACACTTTGAGCTCAGAGCAACATCTTTGCTCCTTAAACTTTTTTGTGCTTCTGGAACTGCCTCTCAGGTTATTGCTGCAATCAACACAAAACATTGAAATCTTAAACCAATTCTCATGAAATATTAAAGGAAAACTCACGAGGGGTGCTCATGAGTAAGACACTAACAAAGAGATCAGCTCTTACTACACTATAAAATAACTCCAACAATGCATGTTCATGGTGCCAGGAGATGCAATAATCTAACAGATTCCACAGAGCTGCCCATGGATGATGAAAAGAATGAACATTGTGAAAGTAATTAGGCCCGTCTCAGCTGTGCAATGATCTTCAGAAAAAAAAACAATAAAAAGTTTGAAAGAGCGGTGGTAAACATCTCCCACAGGACGCACAGCATAACAGCCATTTTGCAAAACACAGTACGCCATGTACTTTACAGAGAGGAGGTATTTACACCCTTTCTGGAAGACATAGTCCAGCCCATTTGGATCATTCCCTGCTCAAACACACTTTGTTTAACTTATATGGTAAATGCCAGGTTGAATAGGTGTGAGCAAGGAATGCACCAAACTGCACTGGCCCAAAAGAACACAAAGTAAATACCATTGTTCTAAAGCAAAGGGGTCCAAACATATTATGACATATGCTGAATGAATTCAGGCTGCTGGACATTCGCTGTACACTCTTAAAAATTAGGGTGCTTCAGAAAGGGTCTTTGAGCGATGCCACTGAGAAACCACTATTGGTTACATAAACCTATAAGAACCTTCTCTTAATGTAAAGGTGATTTATCAATTTAAAGGTTCTTCATATTCACACATCTCTATTACAGACATGGTTGGAGATGGCATATCAGTTTCGTGGGTATCAAAAACAGGTCAATATCAGCAGAAAATGCTGGATTGGATATGAGAGGGGAAAAAAGACGGCTCTGCTCCTTAAAGAACATTTTAATCTAGCCTAAAATAGCACACATTCACACTGTGTGATGTGGTGGTGTTAGCTGTGTATTTCTTCTTGTGAAGTAGATGAAGTTGTTTGGCATGATAGCCTACTTATAAATGCTTCTTATAGATGAATCACTTGAATGAAAACAAGCTCATTTTAAAGCCTGGACTAGTGTCAGTACTGTAAAACCAAAAGCATTATGGTGTCACTTAATTCAGTAATACAGTTGTTATAATGTGATCTTTACAGAATCTAAGCATGCCTTTTACCTTCTGCTTATATGCCTCCACAACTTTCAGGAAGAGTTGAATTTTCCTGCCCAGTTCCTCAAAAGCCCGTGGCCTGTCTTCATGCTCTCTGTACCGCTCCTGAATGGGCTCCCCATATGTCTGCAAAAATGAAGTAAAGCCAAACCATTCACATATATGCCAAAACAAGGGAGACAAACAGAAATGTAGTTCTGTTACACATTAAAATAATTTATCCTGCCAATAAGTGCAGGTTATTTTTTTACTAAAAAGAGGTTCTTTAATGTTTAAAGAATGGTAAATGTTAATGTAAACATTCTGTTACATTAAATGTTTTACCTGGAACTGTAAAACATGTGCTAACCAGGAACAACTTAGGAACCTACATTTTTGTGTGTGAGATGTTAGGTTTGATATGTTTAATAATGAAAAAACATTTATATAAGGTAACTGGTCTATACTGTTTAAATATTTTTCCTAGAACTGTATGATCCAACCAAGAACAAATTTCAGAACCTTTACTTGTAGGACTGTCATATGGGTACCTACTTTAAGGTCAGACAGTTTATCTATATAGATCTGTTTTTCTTGGTCTTCTCCCTCCTCATACAACCAGTTCTCCGTGTCCTCAAGCATCAGAGAGAGTCTGTTGCTCTCCTGAAAAAGGCAACAAACACACACATACACAATAAATGAGAATGATAGAAAGTTTAGCTTTATCTGAATAAATTACTGTTACATTTACGTACAGCATATGATACTGCCACTGTTGCACTAAAAAACTATATCTGCATTGCTGATATTTTTCACTTTTTGACATGTTTTAAATGTGGCATTGTGTCAAAGTTGATGGTGAATGGACCAACAGAAATGCTCCAAAATGACTTAATGAAAAAAAATCTTCACACTGACTTCCTTTGAAAGCTAAAGTTACCATTTGGAAGAAACAAGGATTTTGTGTAACAGCAACACTATCCATGCAAAAGGGAAAATGAGAAAAACAGCTATAAATGATCACAGAGGTGATATTCTCACATCTTCAGTGATGTATTTCTCATAGATTCCACACAGCTTGTCTCGCAGGTCATACACATACTCCTCCACAGCGTTCTTCGCATCATTCCTCTCCTTCTCCAACTTGTCCTGTTCTATCATTTTCCTCTGAAAGGGAAAGCGTGAATTGCAGTAAAAAACATATAGTATTGTATACAACTATAATATAGAGAACACAGATGACCTCCACACTGGTGAAAAAAAAAGCTGCAGGGCAACAATTTCAGTTATATTTAAAGAGAGAATGGAAACTGTCAACTTGTTAACATCTCATCATATTCAAGGAAAATACAAAGCCTCCTCGTACTGTCTGTCAGTTTATGTCAGGCTAAAACCTGAGTCAGCCTACATCCAAAATAATCTTATAGGCTCAAATTGAGAGACTCATCTCCAGCCTTAGGTAGGAAGAGACGAAAAAAAAAGATAAGCCCAAAGCACAAAGTGGGCTGCCTCCCACTGACGTAACCATCTACTGATATTCATTCCCTGAGGTTTGAACTGAGCTCAGACATGGATATAGAGTATAGGCCAAATTCAGAGCAATGAGAATCTTGTGTGTAAATGTTATGCTACATAAGAACATAATTGCATTCACGTAACAGGTGTAGCACACAGTTTTACATTTACATTGGCTAAAATATGCTATATTGTACATTCACTGCACTTAACAGATGCCCATTGTTCAAATGCTACATCAGGGTTGTTCAATTCCAGTTCAGGGGAAAGTGAGTATCCAGCACAGTCTGGTGATTTATCTGCTTACACACACCTAAGCAGGTTCAGGAACTTGAATGACTGAGTCTAAGGGCATTGACACACCCATAGTTAGTTTGCTCTGGTCCAAATCAGTTGAAGTAAACTTAAACATATTTCCCTTGGTTTGGTTTTCACATAGGGAAAAATTCAAGTGCACCAAAATGCAACACAGCAAACCACATGAGAACATTCTCTCCTCTTATTGGTCAGACCTGTCTGGGGCAGGAGCAAGAAAGTAAATACAGGAAGAAAGTCCTGTGTCGCGGACTAGTGGATATTCTGTGCTATTTAACATAGAGCAACGGCAGAGGTGGCATTGATTCATAGCTGTAGTAATTATCTGGTCAATATGCCTGGTTAGCACCTGCCTATGAGAGTCATTTAGCTCAAATTTGCAGAGTACACCAGAGTTCACTTGGGACCGGACCGAGACCACTTCTCCTCAAGGGTCTCGGTGCAGCAGTTTTGGTCTGTATCCGAATGCATTTACTGTATTTACACCTGCCCAAACAAATCGCACCAAGGATGAAAACAAACCAGGATCCAATTTAACTGGACTAAAAGTTGGAGGTGTGAAAATGCCCTGAAACTGGTTATGCAAAGCATTCAGTTCAAACTCATCAGTTAATTGCCAAGTTGATGTGTCTGAGAAAGGAAAGTGGCAAAGTGTGTTAGACACTGGCCTTCCAGGACCGGAACCTGGGCTAAGAGATTCCCTTGAGCTTAGGCTCAGAAACACATAGCATGTGAAGGGCTTTAATAGATTTAAAGCCTCTAATAGTTAAGGCTTTGGCCAAAGTAAATCAACCTGCAGAATTGAATTAACTTCACCTCTTCTTCCACCAAGCTGTTCAGTAGCTCTCTTTCCAGCTGCCTGACAGTGCTGGTCAGGATTGGTAGATCAACACTCTTCACCTTTGTCTTGGGTTTACTGCTGCCTGCCCCTTGCTCTTGCTTTTCAGAGGAGCCACCATCCTTTAAAAAAAAAATTCAGGGTATAACTAAAGCATACAGAGAGCACACGGCCAGCATGCCAAATAAAACCAAAATCCACAACAGGTCAACAAGACACATATTTCCATGTGTAGGTTGTACCTTATTATTGGAACTTGGTGCTTTCCCCTCTTCATTGGGATGCTCACCTTGGCCTTCCTGGTCAACCTGCATTTTAGTCTACACAAAGAAAACACTTCAGCATTAGTAGAGTCTGAGACTGGTTATGTCAAGTATTCAGTTCACATTCTGAATTGGCTCTTTTCACTAAATGCAACTACCACATGCAATCACTTTTCCTCGTAAACGGATGACTCCTATACGCACAACACTGAAAAAAAGCATGTATGACATGCATATAATACACTATGTCCATTCAGCAAATTATGTAGCACCCACTGCTGACACATATGTGCAAATGCACACAAACAGCTTGGCTAGTCCCGGTAGAGAAGTGTTGTCAATAAAATAGGACTTTATGTAGCAGATAAACATGAACCTATTGGCACAATACCAAATGCCAAGCGTGAGCTAGAGGTTTTTAAAGCCATCCAGAGTGGTGGAGCAGTGGAACTATGTTCTCTGGAATGATGGTGCTCCAGCCAAAAGTTGGGGATGAGGTTTGGTAAAAACCCTTGATTTCGGAAGAAACAATGAATGAGTAGGTGTCCCAATACTTTTGTCCTTATAGTGTATATTGGTTATGGATACCTTTGCTGTTTTACATTTACATTTATGACATTTACTTGGTGCTCTTACCCAAAGTGACTTAAAAGGTCACTTATTTTACAGAGGTGTGCCAATGTGGTGTTAGGAATCTTGCCCAATGACCAGGAATCGAACCCTAGTCTCCCACATGATCCTTATGCACATCATGTTAACACAGCCTATTCATATTCAGAATTTCATCCACTGATTACATTTACCATTTCATCTATAGATAAGAGGAGGGATTGAGGTATTACAGAATTTTCAAACCTGGTCCTCTGGCCTGTTGTCATTCTGAACAGTGGGCTCCGTCTCCATCTGCACATCCTCAGATTCACCCTTCTGCTTCTCGATCAGAGAGGCACTGGATACGTTGAAGATGCCATGCACATTCACACGCACTTTCACCTTGACCTTTGAACTATCTCCATCAGGCTGAGGCATAACATTCTGGACAGTGAAGCGGCCTGTATGGACAGAAGGAATTTAAATGAGTACGTTTTTTGTATTATATTACAAGTTGCATTAGATTAGGGCGGCCACTTCTGGATATATTACTAAGTAACAAATAGCAGAGCATTCAGTTAAAAAAAGCCAAACAATAAAATTGACAGTGACAGCTCTGAGTGGTCCAGTGGACTAAGGCACTGCCACTATGACGCGAAAATTGCTGGTTTGAATCCCGGGTCACGCTGCCTGGCATCAGAAGCCAGAGCCTGAGACAGCACAATTGACCTTGCTCTCTCTGGTTAAATAGATGGCTCTCACTCTCTCTCCCCATAACACTTTAATGTGATGCTGCTTGGCACGGGCGTCTGCTAGCCAATGCATCAGAGCTGAGTACCCAGTGCACGTTGGTGATATTGCATCAGCGACAGTTCGGAAAGAGATGGTGGCGGGATCACATGTGTGAGAAGAGGCATGTGTCAGTCCTCACCCTCCTGCATTACATGTGATATGGGGAGAGTACTAAAAGATTTAATTTAAAAAAAGAAAAAAAGAAAAGAAAGAAAAATTGACAGTAGCAAACCATATATTGGAAAAAAATATGAAATATATGAAATATATAATATATAAAATATGCTAGAATATGAACCCTACATGGCAAGAAATGTATATAAATGGGTCTATCTGGCTGCTTTTTACTGTAAGTGTTACCAGCAGAACTGTAGTGTAATGCAGCAGGTAATAAAACCCCTCTGGGGCAGACTAGGGTTTGATTCCCTGGCACAACACACTACACCCATAAGAGTCCATAGACAAAACTCCTAACTCTACATTTGTCTACCTGTGTGACATTATTCAAAAGTGAGTCAGTCCAGATCCAGAGCATCATCATTAACTGCTATGAATGTAAAAATATATCCATTATCATTAAGCAAACTAAAGAATCTTCGGTTGAGTTGACAGCCTTAATTCTGATGATCACTTACAAAGCAGGAAACATGAACAGATGGGAAAGAAGATGCTCACCTCCACATAGATATAAAGGGAGACTCATACAGAGAGAATAAATACAGTGCAAACAGAGCAGATATGATAACTCTTTTGGGAGTCAGCGCTTCATAGGACTCTCTAATTACCAGACAGGTGGGTAAACTCTGACACTGGTGCTACACTCCTCCGAGGCTAGCTATTTTAAGTGCACCTGTTTCAGTGGAGCTTTCCTAGTCAATGAAACAAGGATGGAGATACAGCAGACACTGTATTATCAGTGGGATTGTCTACCTAGTAGGCAAATACAACCAAATGCTACACAAAGGTTTGTCCTGCTATTAAGCATAAAAAAGGAGCATAAAAATGGGTACAACTTTTATATTTTATGACGAGACAGGCACAGGTCTGCAAGTCTGGTGCACTACTGAATAGCCACTGCATATGGAGGGTGTCTACAGAATCAATAAAGCAGTATCTCACCTATTCTACTATCTGGGTATGGCAAATCTGGCGGAGAGCTGTAAAAAGCTTCCAGATCAAACGGGTCTTTCTTGTGAAAAGTGATGACTTTGGAGAAAGGTGCTGCATGGTTCTTGCTGTACACCTCACATTCACTATGAAAAAGAACAGAGACATCAGAGAGACAACAGTTGAGCAAAACTGAAACATGTGTACGTAACGTAACAGGTTAAGCTTTAGTTAAAATACAAAATATGAACTGAGGTTAGGTTGAATCTCATTCTACAACAAGAATGTACAAGACAAATTAAATTCAGAAACTATCTAAAAGACTATTCCTACAGCTCTTACCCAACACCCTCGTCTGTGGGAGACTTCCAGCGAAGAGTGATTGGAAAAGGGACCACATCAGTGATAGAGAACTCACGGACCTTGAAAGCTGGGGACAAGATGGCACACTAAACAGACACACACACACACACAATGCACATGAATACACACATGTAAATACACATACATTTAAACAAATTACAAACGTCACTAAAGACACTTTAGCGGTTGAAATCCATGAATAGTTCTAGACTAGGGGTGGCAAACATAAGGCCTGCGGGTCGGAGACGGCCTGATAAAAGTTCTAATCTGGTCCACCAAATAAATTTAGAATCTATGTTCTCAACATCAACTTTTTAATTGAGTTCAGCCACTTATTAAAAGAAATCCACTGTCTCTAAACTGCACTGACACTGGCCTATAGGCACGAACATACAGAGAGGCAAACTTAAAAGCAGAGCCAATTGGAATCTCAATTTCAAATGGGGGTCTGACAACATAGAGTCAAATTCGCAGACAGAACCAATAAAAATCTCAATTTCAGCTGGGGAAGTCGAAATTGAGTGAAATGTAGAGCCAGGGCCAATCAGAATCTCCAATTTATAAAGAAATGGGGCAACAGAGAGTCAAACTCAGAAACGGAACCAGTCATAATCTCCATTTCAGATCAGGGTGAGACAACAGAGAGTCAAACTCAGAGGCAGAACCAATCAGAATCCCCATTTCGGGGAGGTGCAGGACAACAGAGTCAAACTCAGAGGCAGAACCAATCAGAATCTCCATTTCGGGGAGGTGCAGGACAACAGAGAGTCAAACTCAGAGGCAGAACCAATCAGAATCTCCATTTCGGGGAGGTACAGGACAACAGAGAGTCAAACTCAGAGGCAGAACCAATCAGAATCTCCATTTCGGGGAGGTGCAGGACAATAGAGTCAAACTCAGAGGCAGAACCAATCAGAATCCCCATTTCGGGGAGGTGCAGGACAACAGAGAGTCAAACTCAGAGGCAAAACCAATCAGAATCTCCATTTCGGGGAGGTGCAGGACAACAGAGAGTCAAACTCAGAGGCAAAACCAATCAGAATCTCCATTTCGGGGAGGTGCAGGACAACAGAGAGTCAAACTCAGAGGCAAAACCAATCAGAATCTCCATTTCGGGGAGGTGCAGGACTGAATGCAATCAAATCCTTACACCAATGCCCCAAAATGTGGTAGAGAGCCTTCCCTGGACAGTACTGACAGTTACTCCAATAAAGCCAAGATGAACGTTTGATAAATGTTTAATAGCCTTAACCTCAATGAAACAATGAAAGAGCATGAGTCCCAATACCTTTGTCTGTATAGTGTATTGGTCAAGATTAACATCAGGAGATTTCTTTGTGCCATATTCTTAGTGGTCATGACAGCTGCCTGAACGCGTTACCTGTAGAGCACATCCGCGTGCCACTGCCTCATCTGCATTCAGTGTGGTACTGATGTCTTTACCAAAAAACTTGGAAATTCTCTCTTTAATGGCTGGAATCCTGGTAGCCCCACCAACAGCTTCAACAGCATAGATCTCATCCCTGCTCAGCTCTGCCACAAAAAGGAAACCAGTTACTCATGATAAGCATTTACTGTGACACTGACTGAACAGATCCATTCATTTTAACATTTTAGGAGCATTACAGTACACATCTATTTCTGCTCAGTCATCGACTCTTCTTGGTTAATAATGGGACGTCTCAGTGCCGGTGCTGGCATTTATTTGATACATCAAAAACTTAAACTAACAAACAAAATGCAATAAAATGTATAGATTTTTAAATTTCATTTGTGTCTCATCTACTATAGCAAGAAACAAATACACTTCACACTTCAGTCACCTTCTATCATTTCCCCGCATTAAACCGATCAGTAATATATGCTTGCGCACTTGCTCTAAAAATACCACAGTACATCCACCAATAAAGGTAGCATGGTGCTTCTTTTTATAGTAATAAAGAGAGCTCCAATACCACTGATCCATTTTACTCAAGGGGCAGATTTAAACCAGTTTAAAGTGGAGACTGCCAAAGTCATGTTAGGGTTGATAGATCTGACTTACTTGACTGTTCCATAACTGCTTTCAGTGGTGCCTCCACTCTCATCAGAAGGTGGGCACACATCTCCTCAAAGTGACTCCTGTAAAATGAGAATGGCTCTAGTATCTGAGTATAAAAATACATTTCTGTAACTAAAGTTGCCATAGGGGTGGGTGACATGATCAGATTTTGGTACAGTAAATGATGCCAAAATATGCTTTTCTGAACCTAAATGATCATAGGTTTGGCAATAATTCCAGAACACTGAAGAAAACTGCATTAAAAAGAAATTATTTGCTCAGTAGTCAGAAGATAATGAATTTAAGCCAAAAAGATAAATGAGTTTTTGTGAAATTGGATGTAGGGACTGCGGTATGTAAACCACTGAACAAATACAGTATTTCTATTTTTTTAAGTGTTAAATGCACAATTGTGTGTGTTCCAACTTATTGTTGCAAGTTAAAAACGTTTATTTGCCATACTGCCCATCACTAAACTATCATATTTCAACTAAAACATCTTATATAGATTTCACTAGTATTTCTTTTTGTGCAGGTGGTTGCATATGTAACATGGTGCAGAGGTTAGCAAAGCACAGCACTCTATCTTGCTGTCAAGAACCTTGAACGATGCTGAATTCATTCTATGTCCATCCTCTATAATCTTACCTATTCATCTTCCCTGTAACATCAATGTCGTTCATGAAGCACTCAATGTTGAGTGGCAGGTCTGAAGAGTTTGCACTCATGAGCTTCTTCAGCTTCTCACACTCTTGGTAGAGCCTCAGCAGGGCCCGAGGGTTCTCCTTAACATTTAACTTATATCGGCCCTTAAACTCTTCACAGAAGTACTCTACCAACACTTCGTCAAAATTACGCCCACCCAAGTATGGGTCAAATGCTGTTGCCAACACCTGTGGAAAGAGAAAGAGTTCATGATGGTTTGTACAGATGGTTACATGCACAAGAGGTTCTGTACACTACTGGAAAAGGGTTCTTTGACTTTTGGTGCTATACAGATATTAAGTTGCAATGGTCCTATAGAACCATTTTCTTAACCAAAGAATATTTAGAGCATATGCACATGATTACAAAAAGAGTCCATTTGAACAATCAAACAGATTTTGCTCATAAGACTGAATATGTCACTAACCTTCAGTTTCCCCTTGTTGAAGGAGGCAATTGAGACTTGGTAAGATGAGTGACCAATGTCCACAAATACTACATTACGAGGCTTTTCCTCTGGGTTTGGCAGATCCTGCTTATAGATGCCATAAGCCAAGGCCACTGCAACAAGAAACAGAAATCTCTCAGAACAGATTTTGGGGGAAAGAAATATTTTAGAAAGTAATCGCTGTTACTTTCAGTAAGTAAGTAAGTAAGTAAGTATCGCTGACAATGCTACGGTATCTAGAGATGAAGCCGCTGTCCTTGGTGCTGAACAAAATTAATGATAAAACAATCTCCCAATATTATCAGTCATTTGCAATGCAACTAATTTGATGTCAAAAGAACCATGGACAGCACCTGATCATCAAACCCAAACATGACATTACAAATGACTTTGGCCAGTCAGCAGCCCCACTAATGAATATTTCGTATAGCATTCAGAACACATCTTCCCTTAAAAAAAGGCTGCTATCAGGTGCACTGGGACTGAGGCTGCAGCTCCTGAGAAGAAATGGGGAATGTATTATTTTGATGGTGTTGTGCTTTTCTCTACAGACCTGCTGTTGTATCATTAATCAGTCTTAGGCAGTTCAGCCCAGCGATCTGACAGGAGTCCATCAGAGACCTTCGCTCTGCATCAGTAAAGAAGCTTGGGACCTACACAAAAATAGGAAAAGGGAAATTTATAAAGGAAAAGGGGCTTTGTGAAAACAGTGTAGTGTCTGTTAGATCTCTACTGAAAACATGATTACTATTTTAACATAACTCAAATAAGTTATCATGGTTTCAACAAAATTATGACACACTTATTAATGTGGAAATTAATTATGTATTTGAATAAAGTTATATCCAATGCAGCACATTTTTCATTATGGGAAAATGCGCTTACTGGACCACTTACAGAAATCACACAGTCCACCACAGGCTTCTTCAGAGCACTCTCAGAAGTCTCTTTCAGTTTGGTGAGCAACATGGCTGTCACCTGCTCAATAGTGAACACCTTGTCCTCATCCAGGTAACGAACCTATCAAAATGATTTGTTTTTTTAACCTCTACACATTTCACACCATGTCCTTTGAGTTCTGTATTTCCAAACTCCACAACACTGAACTGTAGAATAGAGGAGGGGACCTCACCTTTATTCCAGTGCTTCCATTGGCCAACTTGTGAAGGCTGTAAGGCAACTTGGCTTTCTCCCCCTGAACAAAGGGGTCCTCAAATGCTCGACCATGGAACTTCTTAAAGCCATGTACTGAGTTTTTAAAATTCGTTATAATCTATAGGGAGAAATGAGTTCTGTTGAGGATCATACAGACAAACCATTTAACAAAGCAAATAACCGCACTGGTTTTCAAGTGGTCATTTGAGATGTCCTGGTTTTGAGGTGTTGCCTTCCCAAAAAAGGTATCTTTACCTGACTCTTAGCAGCATTTCCAATGGTTCGGTTTTTAGATGCCAGAGAAACACATGCCCTGTGGAACAAAATAAGCTGCTCATTAATTTATTATTGATATAGCACCCGCTATATTCATGTACATAAAAGACACTGTATCCTCCTTCTGTTGCTCTAGCGATGACAACTCTCCTTGAGGGAGGGGAGGTTGCTGAACAGGACCTCGGACAGCGCCCTTAGTCTTTCTTTCACAACCTTTGGTCAAGCAACATATTTAGATTCAGATTTTGGATTACTGTACTAGTAACCCACTATTAATGCCTATATCTGTCATGGTGGAGTGGCAGAATTGTGACAATTTAGTCACTTTTAAACCCTGAAACCTTTCTGAGACGAACAGTAACATGTCTATACACTCACTGTGAATGTGTTGGTCAGAAACAACCTAAATACTGATACAATCAATCACTTAAAACGGTACCTTAAATAAGTCAGAATTCAGACTTCAGAGTACAAGGGGGAAAGGCCATGACCACAGCTAACCACAGCTTCATCTGAACATCATATGGTTTAAACAGATTGACTGCTCTACATGGAAATCATCACATTACATATACATAAAAAAGAGTAGCTGGAAACTGGAGTCCTACTGGAAACAGCAGGACACTCTGTCCTGCATTCAATGTCAAAGGTTTATCCTATAGTCAAGCACAACCATCTGCATGCAGCATAACAGCAATGACATGTGTTTCCTCAAGGCATTTTAGTCTGCACTTTTGGGTGGAAACGGCTGGGCCAAAATACCCAGAGAATCCATCTAGAAGTCACACATGGATTCAGGACTGGGACCTTTCTAATCTGACCTGTTAAATGTGCCCTCTTTATTGAATTAACTGCCAAAATTGTCCACTACTGAGCAGCAGCTTGTGATTCTATTTTTATGTTTTGTTAAGATAACAGAAAAAAGCCAGGATTAATCTACCCCGCAAAATCCCCAGAGCTGAATGAACACCTACAGTGTTGTCTTTACGCCCACAGTGTTCAGTTAAGTCCATCTGGACACGAATGAACGCAGTACGAGTAAATAAAAAAAGAGGGGGGGGGGGGGGGGGGGGTAGTGTGTAAGACAGAGCAAACCAGCGAGCTAACAAGGGTTGATCTTCTGTCTGGGCGTAGCAATGTCTTACTTTCCTGACTTGTACCCGGTTACACTGTGGAAAACACTGGAGCTACTCTAACATGCAAAGGTAACTGGAACAGTCAGCTAGCCATGTAGCAAAGCCCTGCAACATGTAACGCAACGCAATGTCAAACAATAAGAGCCTAATGTCCGCCCTATTCAAGGAAATAGTAGACTAGAGGACACAAAATATGCAAAATATGTGGGTACATGGCCAGCTTGGCAACAGCAAACATTGCGTAACAAAACACAGCATCGTCTTCCAGGGATGGCAATGCTAGGCTGTACTTACGGAGTGCATCTGTCACTGTACTCATTAGCAATGGTTTCAATGCCGCCGCTCCTGGCAACAGCGATGTAACAGTTCTGAAACCCCACATCAAAACCTACCACAGACATATTCGAGCGAGCAAATTAGTTTATTTTCCCCTTTGTCACTTCCAGATGCTTTATTCCTTTCTCTTTTTTTTCACCGTTGTAGCTGGTGGCGAGCAACCCACCACCCCTAATCTAAGATGTGTGACTACCGTTATTTCGACAGTGCGCTTACAACCGAGCTAAGAGCCACTAGCTATTATGTAAGCCAGGCTTTTTATAGCCAACTCTTTCACACTAATCCTAGCAGAGGACGGTTCTACTGCATTCTTGCAGCCTCCACTGATATTGTCAACCGGCAGTGTGGGCAAACCAGCGCAGTTGGCTGGAGACTGGAATAGCCTCAAACACCGCCCCCCGTGTGCTATAATTGGTTGCCGGACACAGAAAAACGTCCCGATTGGTGCAACGAGTCAGATAAGGAGGAAAAATCTAGAAGCTCGAAAGAGAGGCAGGCTGCCTACGTCACCAGAGATGACCGAGCAGAGGAGCCGCCAATGAGAGGGGACCAAAAACTGACATCACGTCAACTAACAAAGATGATAATCATGATGATGATGATGATGATGAAAAGGTAATCATATTATTATTATTATTATTATTATTATTATTATTATTATTATTATTATTATTATTATTATTATTATTATTGTTGTTGTTGTTATTATTATTGTTGTTGTTGTTGTTGATGATTATACTAGTACTGCTACTACAACTAATAATAATAATAACAACAACAATAATAATGTTATTATGTTGATGAGTATAGTAGTTGTAATAACAATAACAATAATAATAATAATAATAATAATAATAATAACATCATCATCATCATCAACAACATCATCATCATTAAAATATGTAAATTATTCCTATTATCCTCTACAATATGATACAGATGCATACATTAAAACACAGTATAAAAAACATAATAGTTGAATATAGGGTCACTTAAAGTAGCGTACATATTTTGATGATGATGATGATGATGATGATGATGGTGATTGTTATTGTTATTATTATTATTAATAATAATAATAATAATAATAATAATGTTATGTAACTTTACTCTATATTAGATATTCTGGGAGTGAGGCATATGCTTAGCACTCAATGCTGGAAAAAAATCCATGGATTAAAAATCTGACTGTTTAAGTTGTAGCTAAACTACAGTTATTACAATAGTGTACTTGTTACAACAGTTGTTGGTTTTATTTTCATGAATACAATAGTAGATAAATATAGTTAATGCGTCACTGGAACACAACATACTACAGTGGTGTCTGGTGTTACGCATGAAACTATAAAATGATACTTTTAAAATTAAAGTACTTAAAATCACTTTTATTTTGAAGCTGACGTGGGCGCTGATGACGAGAATGACGTGTGTTGTTTAGTCTGGGGAAGTACAGGAAGTTACTGTGTTGTTTTGGTCGCTCCCATCACTGATCGACTGATCAACTACACTCACACTTCTACAATGGGACTTTTCGGGAAGACACAAGACAAACCACCCAAAGACTTGGTGAGCGATTATGTGATCAGCTTCCCAAACACAAGAAACGCTGAACTGTAGGACGGCGAGGGAGTTAGTTAGGGCTAGCTAACCTGTTCGGCTGCTATCGTAACCGAGCTGACTTTAGCTGGCTAATTTAGAGGCGAGAAGAGTTTCTTTTTCTACAGAATCACACCATAATTAAACGTTAAGATAAGTGTTTCACAGAGCAAGTGTTGATGATCATCACTGTGACTTACAAAGTGGTTGTCGTACTGATCGCTGGTTCGTAGTTGGCCAGCAGATGAAAGCTAGCATTGGACAGAGGTGGGAAATCCATGTCCAGAAAGTGAAAATCAACTCCAGGATTGTGTTTCAACCGGGTGGGCCGGTCTGCTGCAGCAGAGACGCCCATGCAGTTAAAATACAACCGTGGGATGGATTTTTACTTACTGGACCTGGATTTGACTGGATTTGAGTTAGCAAGCTAGCTAGATGTACCTCTGACAGGTGGGCAGTGAGAAAAGAGCTCAAAGTTAAAGTTACTTGAAGTAGCTTGATTTACCGGGACGAACAGTATTAGCTACAGTCTTTATTACTTGAATTATCTTAACTACTTTAATTTCAGGTCACATAATGAACACAATTAGTCAAATATGAGTGAATTGGTGCTGCTATTGTTGGTCTATTCCCTATCTATTCCCTAATGTTAAGTGTAAACCAGTAATTTATCATTTTATTTTCCATCATAGATCAATGAATGGTCACTGAAAATACGAAAGGAAATGCGAGTGATTGACAGGCAAATCCGAGGTATGTCTTTAGATGCTTATTTTGCATATTTTATCTGTAATGCAAATCTCAGTAACTAAATTGAATCCATTTTAGCTGCATATTTTAAATCTGCTTAGAAATGTCTGACCTACACATATTCTGTTATATATATTTATTATTATTATTATTATTATTATTTTATTTTTTAAGACATTCAGAGGGAGGAAGAGAAAGTAAAGAGATCGATCAAAGATGCAGCAAAAAAGGGACAAAAGGACGTGTGCATCATTCTTGCCAAAGAGATGATTCAGTCGAAGAAGGCTGTGAACAAACTGTATGCCTCCAAAGCCCAAATGAACTCAGTGCTTCTCAGTATGAAGAATCAGTTGTGTGAGTATGGAATCACATTATATATACACACACAGATCAGCCATAACATTAGTATTAGTGCTGACAGGTGAAGTAATTTAATTGTCTTCATTTACAGTGGCATCTGTCAAGTTGTGGGCTATATTAGGCAGCAAGTGAACAGCCAGTTCGTGAAGGTGAAAATGGGCAAGCATAAGAATCTTAGCCACTTTGATGAGCCAAATTATGATGGCTAGATGACTGGGTCATATATCCATGTCTTGTGAAGTTTTTCTGGTATGCAGTTGTCAGAACCTACCAAAACCAAACCAACCCGTAAACTGGCAACAGGCTTATTGATCCAATCCGTAGGGGCCCCCTTTTTACAACTTACAGGATACCACAAGACTCATTCAGAGGTCTTGTGGAATCTTCAAATGGTCAGATCTGTTGTAGCACAAGGGTGACCTACTCAGTATTAGGCATGTGGTACTAATGTTATGGCTAGTTATCTTAACTGTTTTTCAATGCTAAGTATGCTAACTGTTATAATGGTTTACTTTTGGATTTATGTGTCCGGACAGCTGTGTTAAGAGTGGCTGGTGCATTGCAGAAAAGCACAGAGGTCATGAAGGCCATGCAGAGCCTGATTAAAGTTCCAGAGATCCAGGCTACCATGAGGGAACTGTCAAAGGAAATGATGAAGGTTTGAAACGCTAACCAAGACTCCAGAAAATTGCTGCTACTTTAATCAAGTGATTCATTGATAAATTAAATCAGGAAAATAACTCTCCACTCTCTAGTACCAGAGATGAGCACTCCTACCATAAAGCATCTGTTGTAAAATGGGTATATACACACGTGTATCAACATTTCTGATATGGGCCATGTATGTTGTCTAGGCTGGTATCATAGAAGAAATGCTGGAAGACACATTTGAGAGCATGGAAGATGGGGAGGAAATGGAAGAAGCAGCAGAGGCTGAGATTGATAGGATCCTCTTTGAGATTACAGCTGGTAAGAAACGAGAAGCCATGGCCACAGATTTGACCTGTTTGTTTCAAAAGGCTTCCTCTTCTTCTCAGGTGTTTCTTGTAGTGGAGCTATCCTTTGGGTTAAATAGAATAGTCTTTCTCTTTCTCACACATCCCTGATATTAATAAATATCCATCTACCCCAGCATTTAATATAAATAGTCATCTCAGCTATCAGCTTCTAACAACAAGTGTTTTTGGTTAATTATAGGCGCTCTTGGAAAAGCTCCCAGCAAAGTCACAGACGCTCTTCCTGAGACAGAGTCGATTGGGGCTACAGCAGCTTCGGAGGACGAAGAAGAAGAAGAAAACATTGAAGAAATGCAGTCAAGGCTGGCAGCACTGCGAAGCTAAAACACCATATCTTCTTGCCTCTCTGTCTGCTCTGAAGCTCTATAGGCATAGACCTCGTCTCAGTTATTGAACTATTGAATTGCTTTCTCTTCTGTTGTCTCGTGTTTTCTGTATGTACCTCTATGGATTAGATTGGCAACAATCTAAGTAATAATTTCACACAGAAAACAAGATGAGGAGAGTTAATCTGGCTATGGAGTGGAGAACTCTGGCTCACTGGGGGTCAAATTAACAGCAATCTTGAGCATTCTAGAGCAGTGAGATTGTGGGTGCATGAAAATTTCAGTCTGTTTCTTTTCAAAACACATTTATTCGAAAAGTCAGCGATTTCTGCTTAAATAGTATCGGTTGAAAGCAAGCGGAATCTAATGCCTATAGCTGTGCTACATGACCGTGGATCTGTTTTACAGCGCAGTCATCTTGGTGTTGGTCTTTGTTTGTCTGTCTTTGTTATCTTTACTGTAGTTTCACAAGCCTTATTTGCTGTCCAAAGTGAATGCTTCTTCTCTTCACAACCATTCACCTGTTTGGCGTTGCTGAGTTTGGAGAAATTCATGATAGCCGCTGTATGCAAGTCTGGTATGAATATATATATACAGATTGATATTTATGTGAATTTTGCAACAAACAAAACCCTCATAGATGTGTAACTGGTTCTCTGTTCTGGCTTGTGGCAATGTTACTGATGGCTGTGGAACATTGCTGTGACTACAGTAACTGTAGCTTTTACATCAGGGCCCTGAATCAGAGCCAGTGTTTATAAACCTGTCAGGGTCAAAAATCACTCCTCACTCTAACTGTAAATTCAGATGCAGATTTTGCACTTAGAAATAATGTCCGTTAAGGGAAAAATCCATTTCTAATAGGAGCACTGCAAAAGTAACTAAATAGATGATGGTCCATGTTGGCCTGGATGCACAGGCTCGAGTTTACAGGAAAACTGCTGTTAAAATCTAAAAATGTTTGGCATGTTTGAGAACAAAGAAATTGGAGTTGTCAAACCTTTAATTAACAGTTAAATGCCATCAGCATCCAGAGTCTGGGAGCGCACAATTGGCCTTGCTCTCTCAGGGGTGGGTTGATGGCCCTTCCTTCTCACATCACTCCGTGTCTGTTAGCTGTTGTATTGGAACTGGGGAGCCACGATTTCCGTAGCGATGCTGCATCAGCTGCATCAGCTGCAGTTTAAAAAAAGGGCGCTGACTGGCTTTACATGTGTGTCCAAAAGTTGTAACTGACTGTCTCATCATTACTGGTATTACCTGTTCATTGATACATCTTAGTGAATCATCTTTATGTATGAAGCTGTTAAAAAATGGGCTAAGTTGCTATTAGGAAAAGAATCACACTCCTAATGCAGAGTGGCCCTCTAGTGCCTCATATTAAAATGATTAATTCCTGATTTCACTCTTATATTGTAATGGGTAGTGGCGCAGAGCCCCATGTTCTTTCTTTCTGTTCCATATCTCTGTTTCAGTTTTCAGTGTTCTCGAAACAGCTCTACATGTTTTGGTCTCTGAAATGAACAAGACATATTTCATTAACATGATTGCTTTGTAAAACACTAGCAGTGACAGTTTTTGTGACATGAGATTGAGTTGCTACTTTTTTCTATAAAATGCCACAAACACGACATGACTGATTCTTGCAGCACAATACTGTATTGTGTATGTGTGTAGCCTTTTTCTATAGGGCCTTCCTGTAGAACTCTGTAGAAAGCACTAATAACAGATAATATATCCAGCTTACTGGCATGAGGCGACAGTTTCTCAAACCCGTCCATTTGTGTTTTCAGTCAGATGGCTTTCAAATGTAATGTAGTCTACATGGATTTTGCCAGCCTTTCGTGAGCGTATGTAGGAAAGTCACTTCTTGTAAACAGTCAAGTTTACCCTGGTTGCAGAGATTTTATACCAACCCAGTCACGATAATGTCAAATGGTTCAAAATTATTTCCTGATATTGTTTTGTACAGTCTTTGATGGATTGAGTGTTTTGCTTAGTTTCAGTCCTATACAAAGTGTACACTCATGTGCAGATTTTTTTTCTTTTTTATATGTGTAAAACACAGTGAGGTGTAGGAATAAACTTTTAAGAAGAAGCCAGTGGGATTTTTCTATGTGATTAAAAAAAAAGCAATTTGTTAAGGCCTATAATATGTATTTGTGGACACCCCTTCTAATGAATGCGTTCAGCTACTTTAAGTTTCACTCATTGCTAACACAGATGTGCAAATGCATGCTCACAGCTTGTTGTAAGTCCCTGTAGAGAAATATTGCCAATAGAATAGGACTGGAGCAGAGAAACATAAACCTATTGAAACCCTGCCAAATGCAAATTGTGGGCTAGAGAGGTAAATACCCCCCAGCATTGAGCTGTGGAGCAGTGAAACCGTGTTCTCTGGAATGATTGTGATTCATTTAATACATTTGGGATCAGTTGGGGAGTTGCGGATGAGGTAGGGTGGTGATCAATGACATCAGTGCTCCAAATTATAGTAGAAAGCAATTCCTGGACAGTAGAGGCAATTACTCCATCAAAAGCAGGATAGACTCATAATAATATTTCAGAAGAAACAATGAAAGAGCAGGTGTCCCAATACTTTTGTGCATTATTGGACATAAGGTCTGTGGTTTTACATCGGGGGCTATAATATATCACAAACAGAAAATAAGGTCTGTTCATCTGCACTGGGGTCTATAATACACAGAGTATAATGGAAACAAGGTATTTGGTTCTATCCATATTTACCTTCTATACTTACATCATCCAATTCTTGTGAGAATTAGGTAATGCAAGATTTAAGTAGCATGGTGGCTCCATTGGGGCCTTATTCAGTACAACCCTCATGTGACCCACAGGATTCATTTACCACAAGCTTCACACTGTGTGTGAGGTAACCAGAGCCTGCCTTTTCTCTCTGGGTATCTAGGTAGGGCACATCCACAGAGGATTAGCTTTTCATGGTTCCACGAAATCAAAAGTGTATGGGTTCTTGTGTGAAAGCACACATGTATGCGGAGGAAATACTCTCACATTGATCAGGCCGCATCTGGGACATACATGTACATAAAGTGGAGCTAACAGATTGATTCCCTCTGCCTGTATTGATTTGTCACCATTTTCTGTACATGTCTGCTTCACGTGGAGGGTGGTGGCTCCAGCAGTGACTAAGGGCTTTATAAAACTCCCTTACAGCTGACTGCCAAGGGGTGTGCGCTGTACTTGAGAGGGGCCAGGGAGGGAGACAAAACCTCCTTCGTATTACACTGTTTTTTTTTTTTTTTTTTTTTTTTTGTAGGGTCCAGTAAATCCATGTGAACTTCTATGTGCACTAAATTTCACCAAATGTCCAAAGTCCAAAGCTTCCATAGCTTACTACCATAACAAATGCATTCAATAGGATATCACGTACAGTAAGCTACAGTAAGTATGGTTCCGGACGCAGTCCTGGGTTAACGGAGTGGCGTTGTCCTGGTCCACGTCACATGATCTATCGATTAGCCCGTTTGCCCAAAATTCTACATATCAAAGCGCGCGTGCACGACGCCGCCGAACGCTGACAGGGCGCGTGCGCTGGAGCGCCTGGTAACAGGCAGCAGAAGCGAAGGAAACTCCTCCCTACTGACAACAAGCTCTCCAGCCCTCAGCGCGATGGTCTCCTGGATTATTTCTAGGCTTGTGGTGTAAGTCTTTTCTTCTAGTCTTGGAATTGTTCTCCTCCTCCCTTTCTAGGTCTAATATGGATGTGTTTCTAAACATTTGCATAGATGTGTTACTGGTTTGTCTTTTCTCTGTTTGTGTGTGTAGCGCAAGGTGTCCGCTTTTCAGGAGCTTCGCCTTTAGCTTATCTCTTCATTCTAGGCAGAACAGAGTCGTAGGCGAATAATGTAGGCTTGGTTATCTTCACGGGTTTTGCATTAGAAGGGGTCTAAGCGGTTCTAGAAGCACCGTTGTCCCGGATCTTCAGTCCCCTCATCGATTAGGTATGAGACATGTAGCCTGTGATATCCAGCCCTATGAATAAGGGCCAGACAAAAGCGTGTGACGTGATCTGTTCAGTTATGCAGACGGGCACTGATGTACAGTTGATTTTTTTACTTAAAGATTTTTCAGTTCGTAGCCAGTAGGGGTTTAAAGAAAGCCCACCATCTGCAGGTGTAACCCAAACAGGAACTTAGCATTTTTACATTTGACGGTGGGTCACAGTGGGCCTGCCACTGGTGTCTCTCAGAAAACAATGGGCTGGGTCAAGCGTCCATTAAGTGAAATCTGAGAGGATGCTTTAATACGTTGCAAATGAAACCATTAACCCCCAGCCTGCATATCCCCCGTTTATAGACAGCCAATCGATCCGTTTTCATTCATTTTTGCTCATTATTTAATCATGCTGATTCTGTGTACCTCCCTCGCCCTCACCATGTTGTTCGCGAGGCCTCTAAATAGCGATTCAATTAAATTTAGATTTACAATATCGGATTACATTGAATAGGCTGCCTATTTTACAGGACACTGGATCGCCCTTAGATACTAAACATGGCTTATATAGTGTGGCACTGAGCCTGACGAGCTCCATGTGGCCCATGATTCGCCACGCTACAGTCCAAAAGGAAAGGTTTGTTTGGGCCAGTGTGTCTTTGGGAAAGTGTGTCTGTGTTGGGGGCTCCTGGGCAGCTCGTATGTAGGTCGGTCATTTGATCAGGGCAGACGTGCAGCTGTTGCTGAGCTGTTAGGCCTGAAAGAGCACACGCGAATAGAAATGCTTGAACACAGGTGCGGGTCAGCTCTGGCTCCTTCTGGAGCTTCCTCGGTTCTTTAAGGTGCTCCACGCTATCACGTCTACCAGATTGAGCCAAACGCCCTTTTGCTCCGTTTCCTTTGCTAAGGTCGTTTCTGTGCGTCCATGAGTTCTGATCGTTCAGCTGTGGGAGCTATTTTCGTCCAGCATGCAGAATGTAAACTTGGAAAACAATCAGGGTCGCACAAGCCTGCTTGGCCTGCAGACTGCAGCCTTCGAACACAAGATCTACAACAGAAGCTCAGGAAAACAGTGGATGCTGGAGGTGCTCTCTAGTAACCCATTTTAAAGCACACATAAAGACTAAGGACTGTAGGCCTGCATCACTTGTGTTACTGGTTTGTACTTACAACTACAACTGCAGAGTCCTGATTTAGATATTTTACCATATCTGAAAGTTAGGGAGAATGTATAGTCAATAAGCAGCAAATAATCTCATATATATTAGACTACGCATTATATGATACATAGCTGTACATCATATACAAAAATGGTTCACAAAAATCTGATTTACACACTTTCCCACTTATTCCAAGACTTGTTTGGGGTTCGAGGTTTACTTCATTAGTTTTTGCAGGCTAATATAAGTCTATTCTTCATAGCTCCACAGCAAAACTAAAGAATCCACATTTAGACAGTAAACAAACCCTGGCCAGTGGGCTACAGTTGGACTAAGGAGACAATTATTACTCACCTTTATATAAAAACGTATAGAAATTGCTTGTAATATTAAACAATTCTGCTCATTTTATATACAATATTATCTTATGCAATGTTGAGTTAAATAGTATGAACTAAGATACTAAATGTGTTCTAGGTGTTCAATATTTCAAGAATTTGACTTCTTTCTAGAGCTGGGCGATATTAAAAACTTGATATCACGATATTTAAAGAATTTGTTATGATATATGATAATCACTGCAATATTTTGTCATGTAGACATTGAATTAAATAAGACTGATTACACATTTTGTAATGAAACGTGCAGATAATCAGTGTCTTTTAAGCACTGCTGAAATCCACAATGTACTCATAAATGCATATTGTGTACCACAAACAAAATAACTGAATTTATCATGATACGATAAAATATTGTCATATTGCCCAGCTCTACTTAATGAATTAAAGTCTAAGTAATATCTTTGAAATAGCTAGCTATATAATTTAATTCTGGGTTCTTTTCCCTGAATGCAGTAAATTCATTCTGAATTCTGTTCTGTTGTGTTCTGTCTGGCTACCTCCTGCTCTGGACTACATATTTATTACAATTCCCTTATTAATCCAGAAACGGTTTGCACCTTAAAACACACCTCTGCCTTCACACACACACATTTGTATTTATTGTATTGTATTTTTTCTCAGTTGTCTGTTGTACTTAGTGTCTACTGTGCCTGCACAACTATCCTGCACCAGAAATGTAGCCTGACAGTGTTTCATTGTACTGTATAACCCTGAATTAGTTCAATCACAATAAAGCCAAGACATGTTTGGTATCTGAAGTCTGTTTCTTGAGTTCAGAGCAGGAGATGCTAGGATAACGTTGCTAACAAACACTGCACTCGGGAGTGTCATCAATCTCACCTTTGTAAAACATCTCTCAACCCACTTACAATACAGCCACATCTTTTGTTTTGCACAGACAAGTCAGTGTGGTTTAGAACGTGGTATGATGTACTTACGTTTATATAAACAAACAAATGCACTCGCACAGCTGGTCTAGTACCTGTAGAGAAGTATTGGCAATAGAATGAGACAAATAAAGATAAAATTGCACCCATTGGCACCATTCCTCATGCCAGGAACGGGCTAGAGGGGTATAAAGTTGTAGAGCAGTGGAACTTTGCTCACTGGAATGATGGTGCTCCATCCAATACGTTTGGGATGAACTCAGGATCACCCAACATCCTGACCTCACTCCTGAACGCTCTTGCCACTGAATGCAATCAAATCCTCACAGCAATGCCCCAGAATACAGAAGAAGGCCTTCCCTGGACAGTAGAGACAGTTACTCCTAAAAAAGCTGGATAAACTCTTTTTAAATATGAATGATCAAGTGTCCCAATACTTTTGTCTATATAGTGTAGAAAGTTTGAGTGGTGAAAGCTAGTTGAAGTCTTAAGCTTTGAGAGCTTGAGATTTGAGATTGTGATTAATCTGTTTCTGCTCCTATTGTTCATCTTCCTTTGTCTGACAGGCTCATATTTGGGACCCTTTATCCTGCATACTCCTCATATAAAGCTGTTAAATCAAAAGATGTGAGAGAATATGTGAGTATGATCTGCGTGATGTGCCTTTTCATGGCTTCTGCAGAGATGCACTGCTTTTGTTCATAATCTGATGTAAGTCTGTGCTCACAATCTCTATAATCTTCCTTATGTCTTTTCTGACAGGTAAAATGGATGATGTATTGGATAATATTTGCACTTTTCACTACAGCTGAAGTGATCACAGATATATTTTTGTGCTGGTAAGTTAAAGACTGCAGGAGTTGACTGCATGTTGTCATGTCTGCCTGTTGGCAAAGGCCTGAAAATCCAGACACACGGGTGTATGACTCATCTCTTATGTCTTTTGAAGGCTTCCGTTCTACTATGAGCTCAAAATTGCCTTTGTGGTGTGGTTACTTTCACCCTACACAAAAGGGTCCAGTGTGCTTTATAGGAAATTTGTCCACCCCACATTGTCCTCTAAAGAAAAGGTAAGAGTTTATCTGTTGATGTAAAGCTAAATGTTTATTTCCCTGTAATTCTGGACATTTTAGGCTCTATTAAAAAATAGTTTCTTTGCAAAGCAAGCAAATGCTTTGTATTTTAATGATGAGCAAACATGTTCAGTGCTGCACTTTAGAGGGCTTTTCCAGACAGCTGTGGTGTACCTAGAGTTTGTGCAAAACAGATAAGAAGGGAATTTCTTGTAACAAATGGGTGCCCCTAGGAAAGTGTGTTTTGACCCTGTTTCCTGTAATGCGCTTAGAGGACATGTTCCTGGTCAGTGTACAGTGAACGGTGAGAGGAAATGATATTGTGGTTTTTCCAGAGGCTTTCCTCTGTCTTTAAGCAGGATATTCGTCAGGGTCGTAGCGAAGGAAGAGTGCAGAACACAATGATAGTGAAAAACTGAAAAAGACAGAAACACTCCTTATGCTTTTGGGGATGAGTTTAGTGAGGCCAACACAAGACCATGTTTTTGTGAAAAGCAATCAAGTTTTGAATAGTTCCGTAAATACTGATTTTGCCAGCCGTCCTTCCAGATAAGTAAATTATATGATTATGAATTTTCCAGGACATTGATGAATACCTGTGCCAAGCAAAGGACAAAAGCTACGACACTCTGGTGCATTTCGGAAGAAAAGGCCTGAATGTGGCCGCCACAGCTGCAGTAATGGCTGCCTCCAAGGTGACCGCTTACTATCATCTACTATCACATGGCTACTGAGTGAAAAATCTGAAAAGTGAAGGTTGTTACATTTATAGGCCATATTACACAGGCCAGACGTCAGAGAATCCCATTTAAAGATTTTTTCCCCCCAAATGTAGTTAATCAACCAAGACAAGTTTGGTATCTAAAATGTGCTAATAAGTAATGGAAGCCTATAACCTTCCAATTAACTGTGTGCAAACTTCACTCCTAATGCAGTGTATTTTGCGTACTCTGTAGCGTCAGTCCACATGCTTCTTTCACTCTAAGTGATGGTTCTGTTTCTCTCAGCTTGTCCAGAAATGTATGTGTAAAGCGTGGGGTGGCTTCTTGACTGTGGGGGGGAGGTCTGGGGGGGAAAAAATACCAATTATGGCATAAAATACTTTTTTCCCAGTACAAAAACACACTTCTTAACAGTGCAGATGGGAGTCATGGACTAGCTATGACATGTCAGTTTATTTCTCTTCTTATTGCAGTGCAGTGTAAATATAGTGTATATATGCAGTTTTTATATATAGGAATCACAGCCCTTACAAAGTCTGGCATTTTACAACTGGACAGTGAACTACGGTTTAGAAAAAAAACTAAACTGTTAAAAAAATACTTCTGTCACAGGGTCAGGGTGTGCTATCGGACCGGCTGCGAAGTTTTAGCATGCAGGATCTGTCCTCCCTGTCAGAAGATCAGGAAAAGAGCTCTGCCTCAGTGACCACTCAGCAAGCATCCAGCCAGCACAGAACACGAGCCATGTTGCGCAGCAAATCAGAGACGGGCTACAGCAAGGGTAAGTCCACCTTGTCCAACAAATCACCTCTTTGCTCTTCTTTATCTACTGAGAATACACCTATTTTAAGCCAATCAAATGCTCACATGCTACATGTTCTGTAGACATGTTCAGATACTCCTGTCAGTCATTCTGTAATATAGACCTTCATTTAACCATTGTGAGCATGCCAGTTTATATTAAAGGGCTAATTTCACACTACACACTGCTTATTTTATATTTTCATCTTGAGGCCTAACATAAGATTCGTTCATAATTACAGTAATCGTTTAAAAAGTATGATTTTCATTAAAGCAATAGAACCTGACAGGGAGCATGTACTGTTATTTTATGATAGCACACAACCTTGTGTTCTTTTGCTTTTAGACAACCGTTTATAAAATAAATAAGAGCAAGAAATAAAAAGTCAAGCTGTGAATGTGGCATTTAAGAGGGTTGTAATGTTAGCATTTTCTTCCACCAAACTATAGTTCTTTAACAAGCAGCTTGTTGCTGAATCACAGCAGGAAACTCCACTTTTACACTGAACAGCCTTCCCTTTCTCCAGCATCTTACATAGACCAACAAACTAAACTCTGTTGCCCACTCACAATTTTGTTTGTCTGTTTGTTTCTTGTTATTGTGTATTCTTATCTAATCTTTAGATTTGTTTTGGTCATTCTTGTTTTCTTTTGTTCTGGTCATTTACGTTACTTATTGCTTAACGTGTTCAGCAGAGTGAGACACCGATAGTAAAAAAAAAATTGCTGTTGTGGCAAAAAACAGCACGGTTAGAACGCTTCTCAACCAATCAGCTCACATCGCCAGAACTAACTGTTGTATAAATGATCAGTCAAACAAACAAACAAACAAAAAAACATTCGATCATACGCATAAATAGGTTACCTCGATTACAGTGGTTGAAAGGAAAGGTAGAGATCTCACATATCTGGTTGAAACCAGCTTTTTGGCCAGTGTATTTGGAGCCAAAAATGGAATAACCAATTTTAGTTTCTTAAAGTTGGATCTTTGAAGAACCATTTTGTAAAGGAAATTAGTGTGTGGGAAGATCATTTTAAAGTTTGAAGAACCTCTACATAATGTAAAGGTTCTGTACGCTTAAAGGAATTACCATGCATGTCAAGAACCATTTTGAAACCATGATGAGCCTACCAAGCCTTTCTCGGACTGTACTTGTATATTAGAGATGATTAATTAAATCTTTAAATTAAATTAATTAAAGCAACCTAATTTCACACATTTTGCAAGTTTTCTTATTGTCCAAAGATGATGCTTTAATACAACTGTAATTTCTACAGCATCTTTGCTCTTTTAGCTTCAATAGCATGTGAATAGCTGTGCAGTTTCTTGAGCTCTGAGAAGAGGTAATGTGGATGACTGGCATGAAGTTAAGATGCATTACTAAACCAGCTGTAATTGATTTATTTTTCAACATTTTTATATATTAATAATAATCTGCACTGATGAAATGTAGTTCAGCGACAGTTTTTGTGGCTTGAAACAAATTGAAACAAATACCAAAGCAACAAGTACAAATAGTACTAGTCACTGCAATAGCGATAATTCTGTGGAGAGCCATGAGTATATTTGTGCATTAGGAAGTTAAGGACTATATGTAAACATCTGCTTTTCATTGCAGTTATATCCCAAGGAAAAAGTACCATTTTCTCAGGCTCATTATTTCAGTGCAAGAGGCTTCAGTGGAAGACTTATTATGTCACATCATGTCCCCTTATTTACCAGAGACCTCTCAGTCTTTATCCACCTCAATTTTTTTATCATATCATTTTATCATTATCATGGTGCAGGCCAGGACTTTGACATGACTGAGTTTGAGCTGTTGAGTTTGGAGCCGTGCACTACTGCCGAGCCTCCTTCCCCTCCGACTCCCAAACCCACTACGACTCCATCGCCGCCCTTCATGATCCCAAACCAGGCCCTTGCACCCCCTGAGCCTTTCCAAGACGAGCCCATGCACCCTCCACCCACAGCCCCAGATGTGCCAGAGGACAGTGGGACAGAGGGGTGCGTTCCAGCCGAATCAGCCCGGAGTAGACTGCTTAAAAGGCGTGCCCCGGAGGTAGCCTCTGCTTTTAGAATAGCTGGCGGGTGGTGTGCCTGGCTGTGGTGGGGTGCCCTTGGCCTGGTTATTATCACTAACCCACTGAATCACTAATCAACATGGCTGCTCATTCAGAGGCTGCTGTGTGGAATGGAGTTTTGACTGGGATACATGAGACTGCAATAAGTGTGTGTTTGTAGTCCAACATCTCCCAGCATTTACAGAGGTGTGAGTTATTCAGAGAACGAGATTTCTGTCTAACAAGGCTTGACCCTGACTCTTTGTTATTCAAAGAATTTGGAATGATCTAATCATTTATGAGAAATATTGACAAACATATGTTCATACTGCTGGCTTTTCCAACTCAAGTACAAGGCCTTCATGTAGTCTATATATTCTGTGCTTGGAGGGCCAGTTAAGAAACACTGCTTCTTTGGATTCAGTGGTATATGTTTTGATAGAGGAGATGCAAGGGACCATATTTCATTACATATAATATACTTATGTTGAAAAAAATGTAAATGTGTAAATGTATTATCAATCATAATCTGAGGACGAATTGAGTATATTTATTTTTTAACACCATTTGAAAACTCCAGCCCTTATTTGTGTAGCCACTTAATGGTAAATGAACTAACAGAAATGATCTAAAACTACCCTTCCTCCAAAGCCTCACCTCAAAAACCTGAACACATGCACTGACCGTGCCAGAAAGTCTAAATGCTAGTGCCAATTTTGTTCTAACCAACAATCACAAATAAAAAAAATGACACAAGTGGACACTGACAGCAAATTAGCTAATTAAACTAATTACTTAATGTAAGCTAACACAGAGCTATATAGATGGCTACCATTACTCATGTTAGACTCTGAGCTCACTTTGTTAGCTTCAGATGTGATATGGACAGTAAATCAGCATACCTTTCTGGCAGACATAGTTTGGGGGTGTAGCCATATGGTGTCAAAGCTTTTATCTTGTCTGTCATTACTTCATAGAAACACTAGCCAGCTAAAACTGTAGTGAGTATAATTATTATTCAGCTTTAGAGCTAGCTACATAAATCTACGGTAAAAATATAGCCTCCCTCTGTGAGGTGTGGATGTGCAACATGATTGACATGCGGGTAGATACGCCTCCTGTTGTCCCGACTGTTTGGATGTCACTGGTCCATATCATTACTTGTTTTCTCTGGTTTGCCGAGCCTAGAGCAGCCACAGAGACTGGATTTCTTTCTTCTGAGCGTAGATTTTTTGTAATATTTTATTGTCAGCTGCCAGAATGTGAGAAGCCACTTGTGATGGAGAACTGTAGTAATGCTACATAATTTTCTTGTAAGACTCCTGTTTAAATCCTGTGGTTAAGCCGTACAATTACAGTAGTGTGCAAATGTCAAACACCACCTTTTATGTATTTCATTTCCAGTCACAGTGGCTTTTCAGTTATTCATATTCCTATTCATTTTTAGCATCCAAGCTAGGTCCTGCTACAGATTTCAAGCTATTCTGGAAGCTTGCTTTTGTGTTTCAAGGAATATTTTTCTACCCAAACACATGATTGCATTAATGATGTTGCTTTAGGACTGTAGTGAGAGTGGAGCTTAGTGTCCTTCTCTCTTTCGAAGATGAAAGGTTTAAATACTGTTTATCTGGTGGGAGAAAAGTCTGAGCATTGCAGTTTTTAGGCATTTTCTGTGTATCTGTTCAATCAGTTATTAAACTTTAGTTTTGAAGACTCATGTTTTTTCCCCACTTATTTATCTTAGACTTTTTCATTGCTTAAGCAAGTGGTTTGTTTTACATCTACTTTCCTGGGAAGCATCTTCTGAAAAATAAATAACATTTTAGATGGAAATGAAATAAATGAAGGGTGGTCGTTGACTCTGCACTGTACTCTTATTTATAGTTTACTACAATACACATGTATTATAGATTATAGGAAGACAGGAATTGCATAGGGATGTAAAGGTGTTATAGATCATTGTATTATACACCACTACAGAACTGCATTCTCCTATTACTTCTTATCGATTACTACTACAATCCTTGTCCTTAGGGAGGACAACAATTGTTGTGACTTACAATAGCTGAGCTCACCTTTAAGAACATTTGTCCTTATGCTTTAAAGTTAGGCAGCAATGTTGTTTTGATGTCTGGCATTGGTGAATATGAGAGGAGAATATGCTACAAGAAACGGCATGTTGCCATGGTTACAAATATGATTCTCTTGGTAACAACAAAAACCGTGTCCATAAAAAGTAGGCCTTTGATTTAATATAGGAACAGCATGTTCCGCCATACATTCCTCACTGATTTTTTTAGGTCATTACACACATTTGTTTTGCTGCAGACCGCAGTGACACAGACATACACAGGTGCCTGTTCTCAGACGCTGGCTTGAGAGACTTGTGATCATGTGCAGAGTAAACACAAGGTCACAAGGAAGACATGGTGTGTCTAACTTCACTGTGATACCTTTCGGCTCTGTGGTGGTCTGAATTTCGTCTTTCAATTCTGTTTGTCTTTCCATGCTTTATACTTGCCTAACTCTCTCTCTCTCTCTCTCTCTCTCTCTCTCTCTCTCTCTCTCTCTCTCTCTCTCTTTCTCTCTCAAAGCCTCCTCCTAGAGCCTTAAGACCTGTCACCAGATCCAGATCAAAGAATGCCCTATCTCCAAACCCTGAGGCCATGTGACTGTGCGTACGCCGCGAGACTGCTTTAGCTGCCTTAGCTGCAACATGAGGACATGGAACAAAAGAGGAGACGAAGGGGGGGGAAATAAAACACACGGGGACGCAGCCAAAAAGATCAAATATTTAAAGCAGCCTTGTTCCCTAACGAGGTAACCAAAGCGATGTGCAAACCTTTTCGCTTCTGATCTTTTGACACTCTGGAGGGGGGAGGGAGTATTGAGGTGACACACTTGTATATGCAGCACCATTTGAAGACTCTTCTGAACACTGAACTGTTTTTATTTGCGTTGTACATATTTGCCGTATGTGAGAGTGTACATTTTGCTTTCTTTTATCTGTGTGACTTTGGGAGAGACAGAAGCATGCATGTCCCTCTGCCGGTCCGGTCATGAATGCACCACCAGAATGTATTGTCTCTTTGCACGTAGGCAGTAGCCAGTATGGTCACCCATGGAGGTGTGGCCCTCTCCATGTTTTCAAGGGCTACTTTCCACCTCTTCACTGGGTTTTCCACCAACACTCCAGAGCATAGATGGTTGGTCACAGTGCATTGCAGACTTTAGTGTACCACCACTTAAGGTCAAAGCTTTTTTTTTTCCTTGAGAGAAAGAGAGAGAGAGAGAGAGAGAGAGATGTAGCAAGACCTCAGAGCTGAGGAGTCGAGCAGCAAACTCAATTTTTTTATTTTTTATTTTATTGTTGTTGTTTTTTTTTTTTACAAAGAGTGTCTTTTTTAAATGTGCAGGCTTAAATATAACCAAAACAAAAATGCAGATATGTTAATGAAGATATCAATCATGATGTAAAATATATGAAATTACATGATGATACTGCAGTCATATTACTTTATGGCTGACTCCTCGGAATACGAGAAATAATCTCAGTCCTTTGTATTAATAGTTAGATAATATAATGAGACACTGTACCTGATCATAGATCATCCCAAAAGAAAGACATGTGCATTTATTAAAACAAATTCATCACTGTTGTGAGAAGGAGCTCATTTAGCTGCACCCCCCCCCCCCCCGCATCCATCAGAGTCTCTTAATGCTGAGTAGCAACCGATACTGATTCAATCTTTGTGTTTGTATATAAATAATACAACCACACAGTTTAGATATACTGAAGTAAAATACCTTTATTATTACTAACATTACTTCTATAACTAGGCATCCTGGACTGGTTTATTTGGTTTAGTAGAGACTTTTCTTAAAATGACTGTTTTATAGTGTGTTTAGTATCTTATTATCCAGTCTGACTCTCCTTCCTGACCATTCAGCTCCCAGTTCCATTTTAAACACTGCAGTTAAGTCACTTAGTGTGTATATAGTGGTACACACTCTGTACTGATATCTATTCATGTGAAATAACTGTTTTATAGTGAGGTGAATGCTCTATGATTGGGAGTTCTATAGCGTATGTGTATTAGCATTAGCGTTAGCCTCCACTCAGTTCTGAACACCCTGTTCAGTGCTGCTTTTAGCCTGCCGGTAAAACATAGCGTTTCTCTAACGCTAAACTCTTTTATTTACCTTCTGAGAACATCCTTACTGCTGCGGCATGGACAATTAGGTCCATTGATGGCGCTCTGAACACCATGGTTAAAACAAAGACTCTGGAACTGGATTGGGATTAAAATACATACTTTAAAATAGGCCTGGATCAGCCCTGATCTGGATCCACTGGTTTGGATCGGGACATCCCTAATTACACCTACATTTTCAGGATCACGTTTAAATCTCTGGATTCGATTAGAGTAAACAGACTGAATATTACTATAGTTTCTGTCGCCATGTTTATTCTTTGTTCACTTTTTCTAAACTTGTTTCGATGTTGCATGAAGTCACATGAAACGTGAACAGTCTGTGTTCTGGTTTGTGCCTCTTCATATGCGTTTTAGGGTTCTCAGTATTACTGCATTTATGTACCATATTAGAGCTTGAAGCCTTAGTGGTAAGTGGCGAGCTCTTTGGTAGACTTTGTTACATACAGTACATGGCAGCAGTCTAAGGCATCTAAACAAATGCTATGTAAAGGCTTATTTATCTGGCCAGCAAGTGTTTACCTGTTCCAAAAACCTCTAACTAAATAGAATAAATACAAATAAACAAATTAGCTCACCAATATAATAGTCAAATGTATTTTTCTTTTTAGTACTTGTTTTTGCGTCACATCATCAGTTCTGTGGGAGAGGGATTACACCATGTTTCTTGAGAGCGGAATTTACATTTCAGCCCATTTTAGCTCAATTCTCCGTCTGGAACAGCAGTGAAATGGCAATTTCACTGCTGTTCCAGATGGAGAATTGAGCTAAAAATTGCTAAAAAATTGCCGGTCAGTCAGTGTCCAGTGCTTCATTGCGGGACACATTGGATTTGGACCTATCAGCCTTATAGTTATTATCCTTGAATGTAGGATGTAGTGCCAGTGTTGGGTTCTGCTTGGACATGAAGCACAAAGTCAGTGGACAAGTGAGATAAAACGGACAGCAACAAAAAAGACTTGTGAAATCTTTACCTGATGGGATTGATACTGTTATTAAGGCAAGGGGACCTGTAACCACGTCTGAAATGTTACTCATTTTCCTTGTCTATTGTGATTTACATAGTTCCCATCCAGTACCTAATTTACCTAATCAGTCCTTTGTTAAAGTGAATAAGCTGCTGGTGGAACTGAACAAATCCATACTATAGTCAACAGAGAAGTCAGCACCCAAACCTGTGTTATTCTAACTAACCTTTCAATTATACAGTACTTATATTTATTTCAATTTATTCTAATGTAATATAAGGCTAGTTTCTGAAACAGGGATTAAGCCTTGTCATGGGCTGTGTTTTCCTTCCGATTAAAAATCTCCATTAGTCAGCTGTTGAAGGCAAGGCTTTAGTCCCTGTTCCGGAAGCCTGACCTTAGTGTTTAACAGGCAAAACACACCGCTGCATTAATTTGTGTGTCTACTACTTCTGCACAGTACTGTATGTATTATATTGTGAACATGGTACTTTACTCACTGAATGTAGTTTAGTTGTAGCACTCACAACATTTATCCATGAATGGGAGGAAAATGAGAGGCCCATTAAAGGGAAATTCCACCATGTAAAAAGCCTGCATGTCAAACTGGCTAAGATATAAACAAATTCATTAAGAGTGAATTTGGTGTGAAATGCTCAGTTCTAGAGAAACTTGGGAGCACGAATTGTACAAAGATGTAGTGATAGGAATCAGACATTTCTGACATCTCCCTCACTAAAAGCTTTTACATAAAATGATCATGAATATGACATTGTTTTATGATGGTTTATGGGAAAGCTTTGGACTAAGAGGGGTTATGGTGCAGGATGCTGTAAGGCAAAATAGGACCCGTTGTTAAATGCATTAATATTTTACTATCACTCAGTTCACACCAAACTCTTAATGACCTTGTTTACATCTCAATGACTATAATAGGCAGACAAATTGGTGGAATTCCTTTTTAAATGTATGAACACTGTGCATTCACTCTCTTCTACTTCACTGAGCAGTTCAAACAGAGCACAGCTCAGTATCTCTCTCAGTATCTATCTTAATACAGCATGTAAGGATATAGTGTAAACTGGAGCTGCCCATTCCCCCAATCACTAACTACTACTGAGAAAATCAGCGACAGTGCTTTAGAGCATTTTATAGGCATCATGTTCACTGCTGACTTGAGTTAACCAGACTCTCAAGAAGCCTGTCTGTTAAGTTCTGAGTATGATGACAATCACAGTTTATTTCAACCTCTTGAGTTTCCTCAGATATCAGGTAGCAAATGCTTATATGGTTTGCAGCTGTACAAATGAACTTTTTCTCAGTAGATGTGACTAGATCTAACTAAACAACTGCCTCAGGTACAGTTCCTTTCATCATATCACTATTGCCGTATGTTTACACTTTAAATTGAACTACTGACATTGTTGGGAGAGACAGCAGACATGTCATTAGGAAAACAAAGTGTAAAGCTGGGACTTTTGTTGATTAAAATGTATTTCAGGCCATTTTAGTGACTGTCTTTAGTGCAGGAATCACATCCAGTCTACATGTGTGCTGATGTCATATACCAACATACACCGAAAAAGACAGAAATTGCATGAAACATTTCCGTGCTCTGTGTGAAATCATCTTTGGCCTCATCCTGATGCTACACCTATAGAAAGTAGTCTTAGATTGCCTGAATGTTGTTTATATATATATAAAGAAGTTATTAAAGGCACAACCTTTCCTACTGTCTGAGAACCAGACTAACTGCTTAAATGCATCTATTCCACGTGTGTCTGCCCAGCTTAGTCCGACTTTAAGCCTTCAATATTGTGTTGAAAAACCGCAGTATGGTCTTATGGACTATCTGTTCCAAAAACTGAGAAATGTGAGAGCTGCCCTTGTGCTTTATCATAAATGCTTAAAGTAAAGGCTGTGCCTTTAAAGACTAAAATGCCTCTCATTGATTTTATTCAGTGTATTTTGACAGTGTATTCTGTTCATTTTCTGTTGGTCTGATTGTTTAAGCTCCCTGTACTTGAGCCAGATTGTTCGGAAGAGGGAGAACCAGAGGCGATGTCCTTGTGGTTAGGGCTGTACTTCTTAAGAGTGACAAAACCTCACTTTCTTCCCAATAAAACATAATAGCTTGCAGCATTTCTTTAAAAAAACTCAAACACAGCTCTCATGTCTGGCAGGCCAGAATAATTCTCTCATAATTAAAAAACAAACAAACAAACAAAAAAACAGTCTTGTGTGGGGAAAAAGAAAACGAATCTGGTGTAAAACGGTAGTAGACTGATCTCTGTCAGAGACCCTTCAAATGTATCTGATGTTGTGTTGACCTCAGCTATTAAAAAGGGAGAATCTCAACCCATGACTCGCCTGATTTCTTTTAAGCTCGAATATAAAAATGAACAGACATGAAGAACAACTGTTGTAGGTGCAAGTTTATTTCTGGAACTGCAGCTATTTACACTGATTATGAGGGATGCATATACTGTTACAGTGTGTGTGTTAACATCAATGGTCATTCTTGTACATTTTTACCAACAAGCATGTTCTATATATACTAGTAAAAGGCCAATATGCTAAGAGGGTTGTACATCTAGAGGTTGACTCTGTCATGGTATTTCTGGTATGGGTCATTGAGGTACCAGTTTCTTCTTTTCCAAAAGGATGAGGTCATTTTGTCTAGTTTTTTGCACTGAGTGTTATTGCAGAACACATGTTCCCTTAAACGCTTCTTCCTGACTGCCGACTTCTTCCAAAGCTTCTTCTTGTATCCAGCCTAAAAAAAACAGTCATGGCAAAAATAATAATAATAATGGAAAAAAAAAGCTTACACAGTCATACAGTCATACACAGTGTGTATGATATTCTGTGATGTTACCAGGGATATTCACAACAAAGGTTTCCCTCAGCTTTTACATTCCTTTATTAAAAGAAATTAACACAAAAGTGTTTACTTAAAGTAAAGGTGGCCTACCAATTAATAAAATAGGCAACTAAAAAAGGCTGACATCAGCTTAACACACTGTACTGTGTAAAATGCTGTGAGCAGAGATTCTGTTCTTGGATCACCTGTACAAAATGGTCTGTAAATGTGACATTTTTTTACTGAGATTACAAATGATTAATCATTTTCTTGTGATTTACAATGTAAAGTGCAAGCAGGTAAAGTCATGTGTAAAAATAAGGACACCCCCTGGAAAAAACATTGTATTTAACATTATTTAAACATCTGGATATTTGATAACACTGAAGAAATGTCTCCCCCCTCTCTGAAGGCCTCAGAAAGCTTTATGACTCTCACCATTGTGATTCCACTAAATTCAACAATCAAGAGCAAACCAGACAAAATGTCTGAGGTTTAAATAAGCCAGGTTCCTCCAAAATCCTCTCTAACCATGTTCTAATAATCTGCAGCTGATGTGCTGCACCAGATTCTAATTTTAGACTAATTTTTAAGTACTAATGAATTTGGGGGTGTCTGAACTTTACACACACAATAAACATGCAATTGAATTAAAAACATTTTTACAAATGACTTTTTCAGTTTAGTTAAATAAAGGTTTTCATGGGATACGAAACCATGTTGAGCAGAAAAGCAAATGTTTGGGTCTAAGGTGGCCTACACCAAAAGCAGTGTCAGTGTTTACATTAATGAAAGCTTCTGCTAGCAAACACAAAATAACAGTGAAAAGCAGGGACACTCCCTCTCCAAAACAGAATAAGTCTCACTGCCATCACAGCCAGATGTAGGGCTGGGCGATATGGTAAAAATACTGAATCACAATATTTAAATACTTTTTTTCGCGATACACCATATATGTACTCAGACTAAAAACATCAGTAACAACAGATCCTTAAAATCAACTATTTAGATACTCTGCTGTACTGAATACAGTGATTTTTATTCCACATCTGCTGCTCTTCATCTAATTAAACCAGTAATTACACTGTTTGTAATGAAACCTCAGTGTTTATTAAGCACTAACAGTATCCTCGATATATAAGAAAAGCATAGTGTATTACAATAAAAGAAAAAATTCACAATACGATAAAATATCTTCACATTGCCCAGCTCTAGCCAGATGTACTTATGAATTGTATCGTTTACAGGAGTGATTTGGATGTGCTGAAATGGAGTCTGTGATCCAGAATCAATCATGCCACATCAGTACCTACACTTACGCTTGTGTTGGCAACCAGTTCCTCACAGCAATATTCTAACATCTAGTGTAAACACCCTACGGAAGAGTGAAGGCCCAGAGGGACAGACTCCTCATTAATGCTTTGGATTTTTAGAAGAAATGTTGGGTAAGGAAGTGTCTAGTTTTTGGATACATGTTTGAAATATTTGTAATTTCTAGAGGCTCTAAATTTAGCAGCTACAGATCATCTAAAAAAACATTAAACTTGTGGAGTCCTGCCTTACCTTTCTCCTCACCCACAGGCCACAGTGCAATCTGAGGAACCTCTTCACCACAGACTTCACTGTCTTTCTCTTGCCTTTTTTTAAACTGTAGTATGTTAGGCTTCTACTGGGCTGCAGCATCAATGAAGGTATGAGGGGAGTAACACTGTAGATTAAGACAAAATAATGAATAAACCAGTTTGCAGGACTTAAATATGTGCTTAAATTTAAGTGCTACAATTTTAGACATAATTCCAGTTCATATTCTGAATTTTACATATACACTAATCCCATTATAAATATGTGTTCAATACTAGTCAATACTAGCATTGGCATCGACTGACGTACAATAATACAAATAAACAAAGTATCAGTCTTATGCAATACTTTGGGCACCCATTGATATATTTTCATATCCACTGCTTCCTGGTAAAGGTTTTGGTGGGTCAGGAATCATTATGTGCAACCTGGACAGTGCGCCAGCCTACTGCAGGGTCCCATATACACCCACAGCTAGTTTAGTGTAGAGGATTTATTCCTTCCTTTTTTATTTTACCAGGGGTACCCACATTTTTCCATAAGACTGTATATAAGCAAACAGTCCAGAATTCATGTATCAGTGCATTTCTGTCAATAATATGGTGTTCTGTGGAAAAACCTTAGAACTGGGACTTGTTTTTGAATAACTTACCGATTAAGCACATTGTGTTGCTGAGAGCAAGAACCTTCAATGGCAGGCAGGGATTTAAAGCCAGTGTGTCTCTGGACAAGGGTGGAGAACCGAGGAGACAGCTGGGTGACTCCAGCTGCTTGGTAAAGGCAGCTTCTTCCCAACACTGTCAGAGGCCTCAGCAGACCTGAGGAAGGCATACAGAAGTTGCTGTTATTGGATCACCCAGAAATGCAAACCTAAGTAAGGAGTTTACCAGAGGGGTTATTTTCCCCTAGTTCACCATCAACTGTTTAATATCTGGTCTAAACTATCCTGCACTTAATGGGTGTGATCAGCAGCACTGTGTTTGAGGCTTACTGTCTCTGTGTTTAGCTTGCTCCTTGATTACAAATGTATCTCTGTTTACCTTATTTTCCACTTTCTAGCACCATTTTTTATCTCTGTTAGATACTAACTGCTTTTAGACTGTGTTTAGAGTCTATATCCACAGGCTTATTTATAATCACTGAAAGTGGAGTAGCTGTTTTACCCCTGCAACTAAGTTTTGGTGCAAGTGCCCAAATCTACTACAAGAGGATCCTAGGATCCTGCTGTATTATGGCTGCTGCTGCCGCTGCCGCCAAGTGTATAAGGTGTGGCATGTTCAGTCTAGACCATCTATCCACCGCTAGGAATTATGATAGTGTCTGTGCTAAATGTCAGCTAGTTCGGTCTTTGGTGGTTAAAGCAGACCAGTTAGAGCTGCACATCCTGAGTTTATTACAGTATAGAGAGAGAGAGAGAGTCACGGATGGCGGCCCCGGATGCTTCAGGGAGAGCTAGCTTCACCTCGACCCCGGCGTTAGAGCCCTTACAGCGGCGCGAGTAGGTGACGTCTCGGCGGCATAGACGGAAAGCTAAGGTTAAGCTAATGCCCGCTGAGGAGCCTGTCCAAAGTACTCTGGTAATTAGAGACTCTACTGTTCGACACGTGAAAATAGCTTGTCTTTTAGGGGCTCCAGCAGTTACAGCTAGTGCTAGCTGTTCACAGGGAGCCAGAGCACCGGACATCAGTGGCAGCCTTAAGCGGCTAGCAAAATTATCCTTGCAAGCCACATTTGATATGCTCATCGGTTGTAATTTACAAGGCTCGAGGTGTTTTGCTTAAGTGACACACACACACACACACACACACACACACACACACACACACACACACACACACACACTGCAACTACAGCAGAACCCGACCTGGGTAAACTGCCGTTTCCTACAGCAACTGTCAGTAAGCGTGCTAGCTAAGCGATGGCCATGTTTAGAGAAGCCTACAGACACATGAGAACCTGGTCCAACAGCCTAACACTGCTCTTTAGCGTGTGAACTAAAAGCAGACTAAAGGAGAGAGCTGCAGATTTCTCCTATTATAAAAACATGCAGACTTTTATACAGCTACCTGAGAGACCTCTAGCCAAGGTGGCCGCCATCTTCGAGCTGCACGACGACCCTAAACTACGGTCCGCAGCTTGGACAAACAGAGCGGTGAGCGAAACGCCGCAAGGCTACACGAGGTCCAAGAAAACACGTGAGATCCAGTATAAATAATAATAAATAGTCATCCATCTCTGTGTTTTTGCCACGTATAAGGTGTCCAATCACATCCTTTATTTATCACGAACATTTTCAGATTGGCTATTTTTACTTAATCCTAGTTTTTGCTGCATACAGAAAAAGAAATCTTAATAGAAATGACATTAAAATGTAGAGTCTTATATTTGGAGTTTATCTAGAATTTACTACAGGGACGTCGCTAGGCTGCTTTAATGTTTTTAGGGGCTTCTCCTTACTCAGCATTTTCTCCAAATTCAAAGTACGTGCAGATAACAGGGAAATGTCCTGTGGGAGATGCTGTTGCTTCTGCTATATTTTAGCACTGCTTTCACACTGTGCTGCTGTGGGATTGGATCCACGTTTGAACTGAACTGTCCAAGGTAATTAATGTCCCAGATCCATTAATCAGACTAATGTATTTTAGTAATCTTCACCTGGGATGTAGTCACGTGTTTATTTCTTTACAGATGTTCTGATTTTAGTCGACACACGTTTTTACACGTCTGGTCTTTTTTTGGGACATTATTATATTAACATTTAATTCGAATTTGCACAAAGTAAAATCCTTCTGCTGTACAATCAGCTATACACATCAGTTCCTACACACCTGTGTTTCAGTGTATTTCCCGCACACAACAATTATGTTATATTTACAGGCATTAATGTCTATTTATAGACAGAGCTGTAAATGTAACCCCAGTCAATGAATCTCCCTCTCTGGGGATTAATATTATAGTGCATTAACTTAATTTTCATATCGTCGCTGTCAAAGAAAAAACTCGTATCTTCAAAAAGCAAGAGAAGAAAAAAAACGTCTTAACTTTCAATGGCATTAAAACATCTTTTTGAAGCACTGATGGCCCATTTATCACGATTTCTTTCACACCATGCCAGATTCACATTATGTCAGAAAGTGAAAATGGCAAAAATGGGGAATAGGATCGGATGTGAGGAATAAACGAGTTGCACATAAACCAAAGTTATGAAAAAAACTAACAAGCAGATTTGGATATAGGCGGAACTAGATAAGAAGTACTAGTACACCTAAAAGTACTTTTTTAATTGGATACAAGCAGAACCGAATCAACCATATTGGACAACATTAATATGTGATGGATTAACCTTTGTCCATATTTTTTAAGTTGTATTGAGTGAGCGTATATATAATGTTTTATATTATTAATATTTTATTAATATTGAATGGACTCCTGAGATGCAATCGCGTATTTGTTGTTTTGGTTTGCGTTTCGTGCGTATTTACGCGTTTTGTGCGTATTTACGCGTTTTGTGCGTATTTACGCGTTTCGTGCGTATTTACGCGTTTCGTGCGTATTTACGCGTTTTGTGCATATTTACGCGCACGGTGCGCGTTTTTTTTATACCTATGATAATTTTTTTTTTCGTCTCTTTGCTTTAGCTTAGAAATGGCTTACCATTCTCCTATAAACAGCTCTGTGTTCTCTGCTGGTTTATCCTCTTTAAACAATAAATGCAGTGTTCACAGGAGAAACCCACTCAAATCAAGAATATATATTTAGAGTCATTTACTGTTTAAACAGTGAATCTGACAGTGCACACATGTCTCCTTTCAGTCATATGCATTTTTGCTCACTTGGGTTGGTTTAACTAAGAGGTGTCATATTACTGAGAAGTTGTTTAACATCCAGATGTAAATATCAGAGAAAAAATGAAACTCTGATCTGTCGTCTTATTGAGCAAAAACAGTACAACTGGCCTTGCCATTTCAGTGCTCATATATTTGATATATCAGGATACCCCTACATATGAAAGCCATTTGTCATGTTTTGGACACTGGCTTGCTGGTCAACCAGCATCACAGTAGCACCATACCAGCATGAACCAGCTGATGTACGTTGCTTTTTGTGGATTTATTTTGAATAAATATTGTCTTAAACATATACTTTCCTAAACCAGCCTGTTCCTGTTACAGAACCATGCTTTCTGGTTTTGCTGGTGAGGTTTTGTGTTTACATGCTGTATCTCATTTACTATAAGCTCCACAAGTATCTTAAGAAATGTAATATTGCTTGTGCCAGTTGGTGTGCTGGCTGCTCTTAAATGTGCTGGCTGTATGAAGATGTTCCCGTTGATGTGCCGGATGGTGGGCCAGTTGGTTTGCCGTTTGTTTTAGGATGTGCTGGTTGGTGTGACATTGGTTTAAGGATGTGCCGGATGGTGTGCCGTTTGTTTTAGGATGTGCCGGATGGTGTGCCGTTTGTTTTAGGATGTGCTGGATGGTGTGCCGTTTGTTTTAGGATGTGTCGGTTGGTGTGCCGTTTGTTTTAGGATGTGCCGGATGGTGTGCCGTTTGTTTTAGGATGTGCTGGATGGTGTGCCGTTTGTTTTAGGATGTGCCGGATGGTGTGCCAGTTGGTGTGCCGTTTGTTTGCCGTTTATTTTATGATGTGTCGGTTGGTGTGCCATTTGTTTTAGGATGTGCCGGCTAGTGTACCAATTATCAATTTGACTGCTGTTTGTTTTAGGATGTGCCAGTTGGTGTGCTATTTGTTTTAAGATGTGCTGGTTGCTGTCCTGTTTGTTTTAGGATGTGCCGGTCGATGTGTAATTTGTTTTAAGATGTGCCGGTTGGTGTGCAGTCTGTTTTAGGATGTGTTGGTTGGTGTGCCATTTGTTTTAGGATGTGCCAGATGGTGTGATGTTTTTTTTAGGATGTGCCGGTTGGTGTGCCAGTTGGTGTGCCGGTTGGTGTGCCATTTATTTAAGGATGTGCTGGTTGGTGTGCCATTTGTTTTAGGATGTGCCAGATGGTGTGATGTTTTTTTTAGGATGTGCCGGTTGGTGTGCCAGTTGGTGTGCCGGTTGGTGTGCCATTTATTTAAGGATGTGCTGGTTGGTGTGCCATTTGTTTTAGGATGTGCCGGTTGGTGTGCGGTTTGTTTTAGGATATAAGGATATAAGGATATTTAGGATATAACAAACGGCCAGATGGTGTGCCGTTTTTTGTAAGGATGTTCTGATTGGTGTGCTGTTTGTTTTAGGATGTGCCGGTTGGTGTGCCGTTTTTTTAAGGATGTTCTGGTTGGTCTGTTGTTTGTTTTAGGATGTGCCGGTTGGTGTGCCATTTGTTTTAGGATGTGCGGGATAATGTGCCAGTTGGTGTGTCGGTTGGTGTGTCATTTTTTTTACGATGTGCCGCCTGGTGTGCGGTTTGTTTTAGAATGTGCCAGTTGGTGTGCCGTTTGTTTTAGGATGTGTCATTCGGTGTGCCGTTTGTTTTAGGATGTGCCGGTAGATGTGCTGTTTGTTTCAGGATGTGCCGGTTGGTGTGGCATTTGTTTTAGGATGTGCCGATTGGTGTGGCATTCGTTTTAGGATGTGCCGGTAGATGTGCCGTTTGTTTCAGGATGTGCCGGTCGATGCGCCGTTTGTTTTAGGATGTGCCACCAGGTGTGCCGTTTGTTTTAGGATGTGCCACCAGGTGTGCATTTTGTTTTAGGATGTGCGGATTGGTGTTAAGTTTTTTTAGGCTGTGCCGGTTGGTGTGCCATTTTTTTAGGCTGTGCCGGATGGTGTGCCGTTTGTTTTAGGATGTGCCGGATGGTGTGCCGTTTGTTTTTGGATGTGCCGCCTGGTGTGCCGTTTGTTTTAGGATGTGCCGTTCGGTGTGCCGTTTGTTTTAGGATGTGCCGGGTGGTGTGCCAGTTGCTGTGCCGTTTGTTTTAGGATGTGCCGCCTGGTGTGCCGTTTGTTTTAGGATGTGCCGTTCGGTGTGCCGTTTGTTTTAGGATGTGCCGGATGGCGTGCCAGTTGGTGTGCCACCTGGTGTGCTGTTTTTTTTAGGATGTGCCGGATGGTGAGCCAATTGGTGTGCCATTTGTTTGCCGTTTTTTTTTAGGATGTTTCGGTTGGTGTGCAATTTGTTTTAGGATGTGCCGTTTGGTGTGCAGTTTGCTTTTTGATGTGCCGGCTAGTGTACCAATTATCAATTTGACTGCTGTTTGTTTTAGGATGTGCCAGTTGGTGTGCTATTTGTTTTAAGATGTGTTGGTTGGTGTGCAGTTTGTTTTAAGGTTGTGTTGGTTGGTGTGCAGTTTGTTTTAGGATGTGTTGGTTGGTGTGCTGTTTGCTTTAGAATGTGCTGGTTGATGTGCCGGTTGGTGTGACTTTTTTTTAGAATGTGCCAGTTGGTGTGCCGTTTGTTTTAGGATGTGCCGGTTGGTGTGTCAGTTGGTGTGCCGGTTGGTGTGTCGTTTTTTAAGGATGTTCTGGTTGGTGTGCCGTTCGGTGTGCCGTTTGTCTTAGGATGTGCCACGCGGTGTGCCATTCGTTTTAGGATGTGCCGGGTGGTGTGTTGTTTGTTTTAGAATGTGCTGGTCGATGTGCTGTTTCTTTTAGGATGTGCCGGGTGGTGTGCTGTTTTTTTTTAGGATGTGCTGGGTGGTGTGCTGTTTGTTTTAGGGTTTGTCCGTTAGTGTACCATTTGTTTTAGAATATGACGGTTGGTGTGCCGTTTGTTTTAGAATGTCCTATTTAGTGTGCCAATTGCTATTTGACTGTGCCCACTAAAATTATATATAACATATATAAATAAATAAAAATGTATACATACTATTCTGGCAGCAGACCTAACCCTTTGTATTTGTATTTAACCCTAGCAGCATACACTTAGTGTGGAGCAGTCAAAGATGAGTTTGCATTATTTTTACACAAAACAATGAACATTTTCTTAAAAAAATAACAACTCAAATCTCAAATCCCACAGGGAACACCTAAAAAAATAGCTGGTGGGTTAATTTATACACAGAGACAAATACTGCAGTAATAACCAAGACACATCATACTGTGCATCTCAATTACAGTGGAATGAAAATCATGCACCGTTTTAAAGATGTGCAAAGCCTTTTATTCCAGCACCTGGAACTATCAAGTGTCCTTCTTTTGAAAAATGAAAAACAAGGAACAACACAAACTTATATAACACACAAAGTACCATTCGCAGTAGCACCACTGAATAAATACAATCTAGGGGCAACAAAGGCCAGCACATAATCAAAATCTTGACCAGAGTGTAATGTAAAGTCCAGTGCATTACGTAAACAATACTTAAAAAGAACAAAACACAAAATAACACTTACTTACTTTATAGTCAAGGTGTGCGATTTCATTTTTTTTCGTGGTCTGAGGGAGCTACTAAAAAAGAGGAAAAAATATCCTCTCCTAGGTGAATTGTTACTTTCATTCAATCAAAGTTTCGGAGCCACACAGCGCAGAACAGCAGAGTAAAATAGTTGATGAGATAGTTGAAAATGATTTGTCTGAGTAAACATTCAAAATCTGTACAGCTAAGAACATATATAACAATCTGAGAATGACCACAGCAGCCCACTGTCTTTCCACTGTCCATTTTCAGAGGAAGCCCTACTCTCCCACCCTTTAGCTTGCATTGGCTTGACAGATCCGGTTGTTTTAGTGTAGATGGATCATGTGTCACCACCCTGCATACACAGGCTCTGCATCACAGGGGACTCCATACAATCGGCCAGATGGTCGCTCCTTCCGCAAGAGGGGGGCACGAGAGAGAGACAGTTCACCGTCTGTATCCCTCTTACGTCGTAAAACCAGGAGGATGATAAAAAGGAGAGCCACTAAAAAAGATCAGAGAGAAAGACAGAGACAGGCAGAAGGCTTTTTAATATATTATCATTGGAACACAAAGACACAGACAGTATCACATCTAAAATTTCAAACCTGTTGGACTACTGGAACATCACTTAACATTAAGGGGTTCACAAACTTAATTTATTATAGTGAAGAGTTTTTTTTTTTATTGTAATAGTTTTCTTGTGTTTATACCTCCTCCTCCAATGACAAGCAGAGCTATGGTGACAGGAGCAAGTTCACACGTGTCCCCAGCCTTTCTGAAGAACGTCTCCATGCAGTAACCAGGTGCAGTGCTTCCCTCTGGGCAGAAAGCATCACTGGGGCACTGGATTGGATTCACATCTGGACTCTGAAAGAGGAAGGGGACAGATTTTAGATGAGCTAAATTTAGGTAATGCTTTATTCAATAAACTACATTAGCAACAGCAAGAGCAACGTCTTTGAAGGTGGTCTGGATGGTAGAGGTCAGGTCACTGTATGCAAAACTACCTGTGTGTTTCCAATGTGTATATATATATTTTTCTTCTTGGGTTAATGAAAGCAGGGTTATGTAGATGTGTGAGTGTTTGTGAGTAAATAACAATCACTCACGGGGCAGTAGTGGTTTTCAGGGCAGATGTCGCAGTTCTCCTGGCCCCAGCTGATCTGATAGAAGCCACTGCTGCAGATCTGACACACTGGTTGATGGGAGGACTTGTGCATACCTGCCCAAAATGTAAACACAGACAGTCAGACACCACATACATCATATGCATAGTACTTCACATTTTAATTTATGGCACGACTGCTGTTGAATGATAAATTAGCGCTGAAATATGTCAAATCTCACTGTATCTTTCTTATATACTAGAAAGAAACGTAATATAATATAATGAACATATGATATGCAGATTATAAGTCTGTTATCAAATCAGGCTGTTTACCTTCTTTTCTATTCTTCCTTCACAGCTGTGCAATACATTTACATTCCCTCATTTTTTGACAGCAATAGTTGCTGGGAATAATACTATTCTTAGTCTAGGAGTTGCCAGCCAAGGCAGTTTTGTTAAAAAAAAATGATAATGATAAAAGTTGATTTAAGTCTTCTTTACTAAGGACTTAGGGATAGAAAACAAGGGAGAGAAATCACAGAGCTGTGCGCACAGAACTGAATACAAAATGCCACTGAACCAAATCATAACTTTTGCAAGTTTTTTTAATTTCTAAAGAAAGAGAGATTACATTTTATAAGCTAACTAACATTTACACAAAGTGAAACCGTTGAATACATGTTTGTTTGGCTTTTATGTAGACTGTTAAATAACATTCCGCCTCAGGAGTTGTGTCCTCACTGTGTCGCTGCGTAACTAATAGACCATGACAAACTGGAAAGCAGAAAATACACAGATAACAGGCCATCTAATCAGTTCAGCTGGTGTGTACTGGATATGGACATATTCTATTAACATATACAAACTGTTATCAAACACTGAAATAAGGTAGAGATATTGTAACAAAGCTATTTCACTTCAAATGTGGAAAATAAACATGGCCATGCGTTCAGTAAACCAGCTAAAATAATATTTCATCAGATTCACGCCTTGAATGTACTTCTGCATTATCACTGCTGTCCAGGTGAACAGAAATCCAGTCAGACTCACTGTCTCCCTATCTGATAAACGGGAATCTTTTGAATGCTGTAGTATCAGTCTTGTTGGGCGTTCAACGTGCGTTTACCATTTAAAAGCATTCATGTAACAGATTTATGTCAGATTTCTGCGCCATTCTGATGTCTAGATAAACAGAAATCCCATTAGACTCACTGTCTCCTTATCTGATGAACAGCATGTCTGAACACTCTTTCTGAACACTCATTCATTGTAAAAAGGGACCAACCAAAAATATATATATTAGGACCTGACTGTGTCGCCTCACTACTGTCCATGAATCGTTGGACTTACAGCCTAGACCATTTGACTAAAAGCTCCAACATCTCCCACACTATGTAAGCAACATGCAATTGCACTGGTTGTAAACACAGGTTACCTGGCCGACAAGGAGTGCATTCTATAGCTCCATCCTGTAGAGCCTCAGAGCCCGCAGGACAGATTTGGCATTGGGCACAACTGGAGGAACTGTTAGACAGGAAAAGACAATTACATCACATGGCACTTTATGCAACACAGTGTCACTGATTATAATACTATTGAAGCCTTTAAGTCGTTGCAGCTTCTGCATCTTGTGACTGCCAAGAGTTAACAGAATTTTTTAGAGGAGAATAAATGAATTACGGCCTTTACTGCGCCTCAGGTTTAGATATTTAATATCCCGCAGTAAGAGGCATGTGATACTGCTCTGCAGTTAGAAAGAGCTTAAGGGTAAGAAGGGAGTATTATAATATAATCGAGCACTACAATAAGCAGTGTTACTGGTTCTGTAGCACTGCTGTCCAATACTGTTGCTTCAAATACAGAGAACAGAATATACATTACGGTGTGGAAGACCAGATTGTATTGTACAGCTTCCAAATACAAGACAGTTCTATGTTTATAAGTGTTATTACATTTTGAAGAAAATACAGTCTTCTTTTGTTTTGCTCCCCACAAAAGTGAATAGAGGCCTTCATGACTGTAAACAGTTGTCCACAAAATAGCAGCTCTGTGCACAACTTACTTGCAATATGTGCCCTCTGGACATGGGTTACAAAACGTGGCATTCTGTTCTGATGTATAAAAACCTGCAAAGAAACCCCAAACAAACAGTTTAATACTTTGTGATCTAGGTTAAACTGTCCAAGTTATTTTAATACTCTTGTTACTATGTCATTACGGGACAATATCCAAGCCTAAGCCTAGAATAAGTGGGTTTTACAGTGAAGCATCCACCCATAGTATTGCTGTGTAGTCCATTTTTGTCTAATTACATTAACTGAACAATAATATATCACATGACTACCTGGTGCACAGGTCCTACAGGAGAAGGAGCCAGTGTTGTTGTTGTATGAACCAGGAGAACATGCTTGGCACACAGGGCTGCCTGTGAAGCTGAGGGATGCAATAGAAACAGGTAAAACACTGATGAGGCGCTCAAACATCGAGCCACCAACACTGCTGATATACATGTAAAGTGTTAACCCACTTGGTGTAGAAGCCTGGTGAACAGGGCAGACAACTCTGCTGGCCCGCTAATGGCTGATAGAAGCCCTGAAAGCAGAGTAGACAGGCCCCAGGGAACATGCACAACCCCACCTCCGGACAACACGAACACAGCAAGGTTTCTGCCAGAGAAAGAGAAAGTAAAAGTGGCTGGGTTTATTTTTTTTACTCTATTATTATTATTATTATTATGAACAGTCTTCAGCCTTCAACTTGCATGTGCCGCTATTAGGGTTAAAGAGCGAGTTAACCTAAATAAAATTTTATCTGCAAACATTTACACACATACTGCATATTGCATTTTGTTACAACACTATTTAATTCCGATAAATTACGCTTTAGCTGTTCTAAAAGTGTGCAATATTGAGTCTACAAATCAGACTCAGACTTTAATTGATAATTAAATAGTGAGGATTTTCTCTTAGGGTAGGGTGGTGACCTTCCGAACGTTGGCACTCCAACTGGTGGCAGTGGAAAACTGACAAAATTCCTTTCTCCCTGCCTACTCCTTAATAAGCCCAGCCTCTGAACACTTATCAAGTGATAATGTGAATGTTTTGAATGAGCTGAGAGGGCACTGATATTAATGGTGGATGTACTCTTTAAAATGAATATTTTGCTGTTATACAGATTCTAACAGTCACCTATTTACAGGTAAATTATAGTTAACTTGAAGATTCCTCTGCAAAGGTTTACAGGAACATTTAGCCGGTAATATTCAGCTTAAGTAATCACTGTTTAACTTTACTTAATATACCCTTCACATGCACCAGATAAGCTATAATAGTTCTATAATTATTCTATAAATCATTATTACAAGGTCTTCCAATTATGATATTTATGTATTCTCACTTTTTGGGTGGTCGTGATGAGTTGAGTTAACACAAAATTCCCAATACAGCAATATGCTACTCACCATTGTCGTAGTAAGAGCCTGGAGCGCAAGCCTGGCAGGTGGACGTGTTGAGGGCAGAGCAACCAGGCGCAGTGGTGCTGAGCATGATGGGAGTTGTGGTGGTCACATTCTCACTGACTGTGCTGGCTGTCACTGCAGGGATGAGGGTGGTCTGGCTCCTCACCACTCCTACACACAAACACATACATATACAAATTGCACAAAATAGAAATACAGATACCCAGTTAATACCTTAGCAAAGACCATCTAACACAGGGTACACATGAAAACACACAGTTTTAAAAGTGGAATTTGACCAATATCAATAAATACTCCTGCATTTAACATTTTCATTCTACATTCTACACTTGGTACTGGAATTAAAACTTAAACCTTTGGTATTGTGATGACACTACACAATTCCACTAATGTCCTAATGTAATAAAGACTACTGATTTTACCCAGTAATGTCCATCAGGCATCATCTATACTGGAATAATTTACATTAATGTGATGTTGGGCTATTGTGTCTACAATTGATAAATTTTACTGCATTAGTAATCCTTAAGAAAGAAGTATTGTTTTTACCTGCTGATCCAGGTGGATTTAGTCCAAGTTTCTATATGTAATGAATGTTTATATATATATATATGAAAGACCATGAAAAAAATGGACATTGGCATCAGCCCACAGATCCTGTATCTGTGCATCCCTTCTTAAAATACTTAAAAGTAGGTTCCCCTTCTGGAAATGAGCTTTCTGTTTATGATTTAGCGTGTTCTGTTAGCTTCCCTTTGGTGTCCTTTTGAGAGATGAAAACATAAAAAGTCAGAGTGACTCAGTAAGCATGAGACTATTACTAATGTAAACTTAAACATCATCTGATTCCATGGATTTAGTCAGTAAATATTACATATAAATAATACTGAATTTTCCCAGCACCATCCAGCACGAACATGAGGTCTGCTGTTTGTGCTGATTTATTCAAAATCAAATAATTATTTCTGGGCACTTTTTCAGCACGGACAATATGTACTCAGATGCGTCTACGATCTGGTGATTCCAATGTTGGCCTACTTTTTTTTTTTTATTTACGGATTGAGTAGGCTAACACGGATCACTTTACATCTTGGAATAATAGAACAATATCGGCGTAGTGCCCAGTGTATTAGCTTGAGCAGAATTAAGGGTTTTTTCTTAATGCGCTGACCTAGAAACAATACCAGACACAGAAAAAATGGGTCTATTGACTTATTAAAGGACCATTGTCCAGACATAGACATGCTGACATGATATGAGGACGAATGGGAACATTAGTATGGTAACATGAGAACAGAACAGAGAAAATCTGGGTTGCTTTACTGTCGAGTGAAGTCAGCTGTAGTCCTGCTCAGCCAAACAAGGACATCTTGTGTGTTCTTAAGGGAATCGATGTCAAATTCATAAACACTACAGCAGAAACAATGATGCAAATGCAACTCTGTATTCATACTCTTTTGATGCTTGTTGGCCTATGCCGTAAATGACAGATGTGTGTTTTCTTAGGGTCAGCAGAGAGGGAAACAGAGTCTTTATTGTGAGAGTAATCACATTAAGCATGTGGTTGGCTGCTCTCCTGAGTAACAGACACCCACTTCAGATATGCAGTAATTCTGAGAGGCTGGTCATATGACTCCATCAGCCTCCAAAGATGCTAAGCGTGAGGGAAGTGGGCCATTCCTCGGTTTTCCCCCTCTTAATAGATTTCCCCACATGTAATGGAAACGTTTAGTATGAATTAAGACTTAAATTTCCATTAGTTTCCAATAAAACTAATGGAAATACTTCAGCTGCTTCTGTTTTTAGTTTAGTTTAGATTAGTACAACGCAGCAATAATATCAGATCTGTTATTAATGACCATGAACATTACAAAAGTGGGACAAAAGTTTTTCCAGCTTGAGAAAACGTTTTGATAAATGTTTCCCTGCACCTGGCTCTGTTCGTTAGATAGAGGACGGATGGAGAGATCTGACTGAATAAGCAAATTAAAAAAGGGCGACAATCAGTAAACCACAGTGGCGAGATACTTCATCTTTTAGCATAGCTCACTATATCTCTCTCTCTCTCTCTCTCTCTCTCTCACTCACACACACACACACACACACACACACACACACACACACCTACACATACATATATATATATATATATACACATAACGAGAGAAAACAGCTGGGCAAGTCTCAGCTGATAGCCTGCGAGGTTGAGGGCAACCTCAAGAGGTAGGTAGACACGCTACCTCAGGTAGGAGCGATTCTCACCACACACACAGCGACGCACAGACAGACGCACAGACTTACCGAACAACCAAGCAACGACCACAACAGCCGGGACTCCCCACTGTGCCATGTTTCGGCGATCCCTTAAGAAAAGTCAAACCATCTGGTTTTATCGAACTAAATTCATGACTGAGCCTTTAAACCCGGCCAAAAGTGTAAACATCAGCCGAAAGTTGCTCGGGGATATTCACTCATTCCATCGGTCGATGGTTCAACAATGTCATATGACAAAAGACTAATCATGTGATTTAGTTCCCTGAGAAAAAGCGCAGCAAAGGCTAGTTCTTCACACACAAGGCAGCGAGTTGTCTAAGAAAAGCGAAACCAATCTCCATGAAACGACTTCCACGACGAAGACGGTGCGAACAGAAGGTTTCCGAGGTGGGGATGAGGGTTTGAACTGGAACAGGGTTCAACTAAAAGGTACAAGCAAACTTTCGAATGGAACGAGAAGGACCGCCCACATCGTGTATAAACCCCACCCCTCAGTACAAGCCACGCCCCTCACATGACCGGCTCAGACAGAGGCGGGCCAACATTCATATCGACGGAGTTGATGGATGAAGAAGGTGGAGAGCCATTACTTGAACAACAAAACGTAGGGATTTTTTTGTAAGTAAATAAGTTGCATACTGTATATTTGAAAACGGAATGATGCCTAATTATATCATAAGGTACACACAACAATGTGAATTTCAATGAATTCAGTTTATATTTGTCAAACAAATAAATCAAATTCAGGTAATAAATAGAATAAGCTGTATTTCTGTTCACGAAAGCACAACCCCTGAAAGTCTAAACAATGCTTTACACATTGAAAAAATAAATACATTGATGTGTGCATTTTCTTTGTAATGACATTGCTTTTTCAAAGTGATACAGTAGTTGGGAAGAGTTGCCTGCTGTGTCCCAGCTCGGTTAAACTGGTGTCACACAGTATGTGGTACACACTGAATACAGCAATATATCTTACACATAAAACAGTAGACCAACAGTTTCACACATTTCCTAAAGGAGTATAACATCAGAACGTGCAGACAATTACAATTTTTACAAAACAGACTCTCATGCTTTTCCCAATGATCCAAAACACCATTATAGAATAACTTTAAGGACATAAAAGCAAAGCAAATTTACACATCACACATATTATTTAATCAAACCTGCATTGCTTAACAAAAGCTTTAGGTCCCACTATTGATGGAGAATTGTTTGAAATGAGCTATTTTGATTAATTGTCAGCAATCCACACTTCTAATGCAGGCATTGTTGGCTTATTTAATGTAAAAAAAACGAGAGGCACAGTGTTGTGTTATTTTTTGTAGTACCTGAAAAGTGTGTACTGCCATTATAAGCCCTTAGTAAGTGTACTAGGCTCAATGTATTTAGTAAGCAAGTAGAATACAAATATGGCTTGAGAAAAGTGTAGGTACACCACAGCTGATTAGATCATTAGCTCAGTGTATGTATGGTTAATATTATTAAAATGTCACCTCTGGCCTAAGCGTACCACATTCAGTCCAGGGGGGCAGATTGTATTAGTTGTGGAAAAACTGCAGTTTTTACTCTGAATAAAAGAGTCACCATAAAAAAATTATTTCATTCCACTCAAGCTGTTTAACTAATTAAACCTGGGAGGTGAATCAAACAAGTCAAATCAGAAATCAAGTATCCTTTGATTTCTTTGGTGGCATCTTTTGGGCAATTCCATATGGGACATGAGCCGCCACAGTGCCTAGCTCTGCAGCTCCTTCTATATGGAACATTTGATCATCGAAAAAGATGTGGGGCTTGATCTTTGCCAGCATGGGGCCCTTCGGTGCTCCAGCCAGAAAGAGGGCCTCATCTGTCTCCAAACCCCAAGCACGGAGGGTTTTCAGCGCCCGTGAACCGGAACTAGCCGCACTGCGAGCAGTCACCAAATAGGTGCGGATGGGACAGTCCATGCGGTGGCCTTTGGCGTAGAACTTCCTCTGCAGCTTCCCCAGAGCTTCCAAGAATCCCTTTAGTGGCCCCTAGTGCAAGGAGAGAGTTGTTGCGTTAAGAAAGGGCAAGCCAAAGGGCAAGTAAACCAGCAAATCTCAGAACACATAGCCTTGTACACAAATATACACAGCCTTGTACACAAATATACACAAATGAGCCATTATGACTGGTTCTTGTAGGTGATGTGTTGCTCATAACTGGACTTTTGCTAACGTTTTGTATAATGTTTTGCCTCATTCATTGCAATATAAAGTACAATCCATGACATTTCCATAAGAGCAAAACAAAAAAAACAAAAAAACCCTGTCAACCACTAGTGAAGCACTTAGCAAGGAAATGTCTTACAGTTGCTTTGTGAAAATCTATTGCAAGAGAACTCATAGATCATAATCAGAAGCATACACAGATAAGAAACTCTAGGTCTGAGCAGTTTTTCTTTATGGCAAAAATCAATGCAGTTGCACAGGGAAATTTACTGCTGTTGTACCCTGTGTTGAAAATGTTTCAAAGCTAATATTTTTTGTCATAACATTAAAAATGTAGTTGGTAAAGTTTGCATGAGTGTGACAGTAATATTACTGCTACTACTACTAATAATAATACCAATAACAACAAGACAAAGAACTGGTAATATTATTAATAAGATTATTATACACATTTATAACTATATATGATTATCAAACTAGTAATATTATTGAGCAAACAGGAGGAACAGCATTGCCCCTCTAAATCTTGTGTGCGCCCCAGTACAACAAGCGGTCTAGAAACACTGCTGGGTAGCACCTTTATGAATATTCAGAATGTCTGGCAGACTACATGCATTACAGTATTGTTACATTATGGTTTTGGAAAATTGAAAATCAAAACATTTTTTCAGTGGTAGCTAGATAGATAAAGCTAAACAAGCCCTAGTCCTACAACAGACTGTGATATGAGCAGTAGTCTAACCAGGATTCAGTTAGTTGTTATGGGAATGGGAAACAGCGATGGCCGCTCCATAACAGAGCTCTTTTTTTGTTAATGTCTGCTGATGTCTGTTATAAGCATCAAAATAAGCCTTGAATGTTTGTTTATTCTAGAACGACCAGAAAAATATAAAAAGTGCATTGGCGTGAGCTTCTATAGCATTATGGCCTGAACTCAAGGCCTAGGTTTAATAGTCAAGTTTTGCCACTGTAGGGTCATCAGGTTTAAATTAGTTGTTTTATGTTGTTAATTTTATATCTATTTTACTTTTATATGCATTATTTTCTTATTTACATTGATTTTTTATTATGGAAAACTATGAGCTGCCTTTTTAAGGTGCTATATAAACTGAACACATACATTTCTTTATTACTTTACCACTCAAATAATATTAACTAGTTATGTTCAACCTGGCTTTCCTATTATATAGTTCCGGCTATGCACCTGTGCACCACTAACTTACATGATCAAGGGGCTTGTTTTCATAGGTCTTTTCATGTTCAAAGAATTTGTCCAGTCCCTGGGTTTTATAGATTCTCTCTGACTCGTCTGAGAAAAGCACTGCATCTCCATCAAAGGCCACTCGCAACTGTGTCTCCGACACCTGCGTCACTTTCTCTGCCGAGAACATGGTGGCTGCAGCAATCCCTTAAAGAGCACAGAAACAGGAGTCAAACCAAATTCACACTTTCAGCACACGTCTTTATTTCCAACCAGTTTCCACCCTCACCTTCCTCTATGGCCTCTCTCACTTTCATAGAATCAGCAGATAGATACAGATTAGTGTGGTATGCTTTCAGATACCCAATTGGACTGTTACCACCAGTCATGCAGAAGCGCTCGACGAACAAGTCTAAGACAGACAGGAATGAAATCACATGAATTAAACTACATAGTGTACTTCAAAGAATTCTTCCTGAAAATATAACAAATTGTAATTTCCAACCAACACTGTTCAATCATTAATGCATTTCTCACTTGTAGAGTAAAATTGAGAGGTTCTTGACCAAAGGAGCAAAACATTGACAAGATTTTAATAAATACAGAACCTTGAGTATTATTGGCTGGTCCCTCCCACCTCTTTCCATCACTCACACTACCCCCACATTCACACCATCAGGGCCATCATTATGAACCAGACGCCAATGTCCTCACATTGCCATTTATCACACTAAAAATCACACATCTCAGATGCTCTCATTATGATACTTTCACTAAAGCCTGTGCGAGGTGGACAGTGACCCAATGTTTTCCAGTCTGTCCAGCCCCCCCCTTTGAGCTCTACACTTACTGTGATGATTGATTGAGTTGATGAGCCTAATTCCAGCGTGAGCATGGTTGTTAGTCATCAGAACCACATCGAAGAGCTCTTCACTCTCCGGGTAAAGATTTCTCAGGTGCTCATTGACCGCCTCCAGAGCCTGAAGGTCACAAACACACACACAAACAAACATGAGGTTCTTGGCCCGGACATATGTTTGAAATGTTTGGTTGAAATTCTCAAAAACATTTTCCTTGTACTTCAGAGTTTTACACCAGGATCTAGTTATGGTATTTTTGTGGTTTTATGCACCAGAAACATTTATATTCATGTTATATTAATATTTATGCCTTACAATTAAGCAGGCTGTTTTTGCAGATTGCAGAACATTTCTTATGGGCGGAGCTAAACTGCTGTAATCTAAATAGGTGGCTATGTAAATACACTGGTTCTGTGAATTACAAAAACAATACTTTAAAGAAACATCACTTGAAACCAAAGCATATCTTTTATGGCTTTGTTCCAAAGATTTAAGAATATAGCAGTCTCTCTGTGTAGCTGGATTTCTCCACAGGTAAATTGTTTCTCTAGCCGCTCCACCTTTATAAAAGATGCATCTTCATAGTGTATAGTATGTAAAATCAGCACTGCATTAGTGACCATAGCTGTGTGGCTGTTTGATCTGAACCTTAATGAAAGGGAAAGCAGGTCCTGGTGCAAATGGTTCCGTCTCATGATCAAGCTGGTACTTCAGATAGTCCTCCATTCCTTTCTGTTCAAAGATCTGCTGCTCAAACTCCATGTTGAAGAGCGCCCGTGATGACACAGCAATGGTGACGGCATTTTCAGGCTTGGGCTGAGCACAGAAATATTATTACACAATTTCAGAATAATGCTTTAGCTGAATTTTAATACTGCAATATTTAATATTGCATAATATATAGGCAACCCCCATGCTGTATACAACCCCACAACACAAAGGTCATGAGACTTGTTTACTCTAGTTTCAGCAGCTGCATGTTCTGTACGGTAGAAAAATGAAGCCATGTAGATCTCTAACTAAGTTCGCAGGGACCCCCTGTCTATGTTGTTGTGGGTTGGGTTGGGGTGGCACAAAAAAGCTGGGCTGTTTGGGGGTCAAAAAACACAGATCTTCAAGCCTTACTTTTGCATATTTGAACCATTCTACCAAATGGTCCAAAGACAGAGTGGAAAAGATTGAAAATTTTGTATATTGAATATTTTCCCCTAAGTCTTTGTTTTTGTGTGCATTGTATCATATTTAGTAAAAGTGCAGCCAAATGTGTTAATACCAAAATATAAGTAATAATTCAAATATTATTACTAATAATATTAAAACACAAATTATATTAACTGAACATATTGCATTTTTTTCTTGTTGATTTTCATTCTTGCATCAATCCAAATAACTGCTTTTTATTTACATACTTATAAAGTTTTTAAGACTGTCAAAGTCTGATTGCCGAGTATTCCTTACAAAATGCATACAGTTGATCGATTTAAGTTCAGAACGATTAACTAAAGACACTGCACCTACATTTAACCAATTATCAAAACACTTTACTTGATTATTCAATACTTTTTCAATACATAAATTTGTGATTTAATAACTTTTTTCAAAGCAAAACATTTCTTCCCCATTTCTCCTGTAAAATGTCTGAAATACATTCTGAGATGTGTGACAGTGACAAAATGCAAATACAATATTGAGTAAAGAGTGTTGCTCATTAAGGACTGAACCCCAGTCTTCCATGAGAAGGGTGTTTTGTTTATTAATATATTATATTATTTAGCTTATTTTAAATGAATAACTAGCTAATAACTCAAAAAGCTCACAAATACATGGCTATTAAGCATGGCTTTGAAGAGCTTACAAATATTATTATTCAATAAATTAAAATATTACCTAAGTACCTAATTGCTTTTGTGACACATTTTCACCTAGAGAAAATATGATGTAACTACTCACACCATGGCCATGAGTGAAAATATTATATTTGTATTTAAATAACATATTTGTTAATATGATTCAACTAGATCATTACATGGGCCTTGTAAATATTTAATTTCTGACTGTGTAACTTTTTTTTTTTTGTTGCTCTTTTCATTGTGTGCAGTTTGAACGAGATAGAATGGTCCATTCAGAAGACCTGGATCAACTGAAACTTGATACTGCATAGAAGTGTTGAATTGAAAAACTGAACAAAAACAACAGCAGCAGTGTTCAAAGCCAATGATGGTCCTGGGGTGGTATTGATAAACCATTTCAGAGTAAGAGTGCTGATCTAGGGTCAGTTTTTGTGACTGAGCATACAGTAAACACGGGAGGAATCTGACCTCCACTCAGTAGTCCTATTTAGGAGGCTTTGTGAATACGAGCCTAATGTCATGTAATTCCTAATTTCTCCCTAGCGAGTCAGATACAGTTATTTATTTATTATATATAATACATTATGACATGCTATACATTCGCTATACAGCTATAGAAAGAGATCGACTGAAACTGTGGCTAGGTTATTAATAATTCATACTGGCTTAAGGTAACAACAAGCCTACAGTACACACAAGTTACATGCGCAGAATTCTCTCTAGTTTTCAGCTCCCCCTTAACGGAACTTCGCATTTCTAAAGGCGCCTATTGTGACGCGTTTAATACGCTGACGAAGTCCAATAAACAACGCGGGAAAGTCGCAGATGAAAAGGCGCTGGAACGCAGTCTTTATGACATCATCTTTCCTTTGCAGTAGAAACTTACGAAGAAAACGCCTCCGTCCACTTTTCGCGTGTCTGTGCAGCGGCTCATGATCCTTCCGCCGACTTGAGCAGTCCCCCTGTGTGTAGAGCGGGTAACGGACCCACTGGTAGACCGCGGCTCTTTCGACGACGGTTTTTGATTTTACCATAAAAAAATAATAATTATAACAAGAGACGCAACAATAAGAGCTACGTCACAATGGAATCAGGTGTAGCACGGCGCGCTATTTAACACCTGTTCATCACCACTGCGTGTTTATCAATAGCAACTAGTCTGTGTTGGTCCTGCTGCTGCTGCAGTGTCTCGTCCAGCAGGTCTGGGATCAGCAGAGCTCTATTCAGCTCCTCGTGACGTCCTGCCTCTGCTCTGTGTTCTGCACCAAGTGGCGCTAATTTTGTAAGACATTATCAGACATTATCAGTGTCTGGCGACCATGCAGAGCTAAAGCTCAGAGGGAACTGCACAGGCTGGGCAGGCAGAGCCATTTAACTTGAGCTTGACCCTTTATTGTCAAGCTGAAATGGATTCTAAACTGCTTAAAAGCAAGTAAAATGTCCAACAGGCAGGTTTCAAGAAGCTATTGAAAACCAAACTGTTTAAAAATAGATCAAATAGACCAAACAGACCCCCCCCCCTCCCTCCCCTTATGATGCATAGGTCAGACTTACGGATTTAGGCTTCTTGGTAGGAGTTGAGGGGTCCCTAGCCTTCATCTTCTCCAGAGATTGCGTCTCACCATTGTTGGCCATTCGCTGGTGGTTGAGGCTATTCATGTTTGCAGCAGGTCCGGGTGTATGGCAGAGAGAATGAAGCCTCTGCGGACCTCCTCATCGACAACCATCTGGGGCAGGGTGGATGGAGGCACCGCGATCAACAGTCCGAGCATGCGGAGAAAGGTCGTAAGAGTAGAAACAGTCAGCCTACCGGGGTGACGGCTGGTGATGACTTCATTTCCAGTCCTTCCACAAGCCAAGGTATTCCCTTTCAGCGGGTGTTGCATCAGGAGATCAATCATCTCTCTGGCCACGCCCCTCCCTCGGTCATGTCTGTTCACATAGCTGAATTTTCCTGGTTTGCTTGAGATGAGGCATTTCTGCAGAGGCTCTATGCTTGTTAGAAGAAAGTGTCGTTTATTTTTAGGCTCAGGAGCTCTTTGCCAGATCAATGCGGATACCAGTGTTACCATGACAACCACTGATGTCAGCTTCTGCAGCACCAGTCTGCCGCATCAGCTCTTGTCATGCTCCTTTAACCGGTCCACAAGCTGGTGGCGACTGGCCTATGTGAGGGATATGTAGGACTTTTGCTGTTAAAAGCTAAATGTTCACAATAAACCAATTAATTTACATTTGCATATGGAATGTTGACATGGGTCTTTTATATATTACTTCTTAGTATTCCTGTAAAGGACTTAAAGAGCCTGCAAAGACATTTCAAAACATGGCCAACATCACAAAATAGATACAAGAATTCATTAAAACAACAACAACAAAAAAAAAACACAAATCAATTTTTTTGAAAGAAAAAATTTAATTTATTACTCTCATGGCATGACATAAATACTCAATTTCAGACTTCAGAAAAGTTCTCATGTCTTATTGGATTGAAACAGCCATTATAAAATAAAAACAAGCTTTGAATAAATAGTGTGTACAATTCTGTCACTGTGATTTTCTTTATACAGAGAAAAAAATTTGTACATTTATATATATATATATGTATATCATTTTTGCTCTTTGTAAAATAAAACATTTGTATAGTTCTTTAGATCTGACTTTTCCTTAACGTAAAATGCAAAAATGAAACCGCAGTGACATTGAGGCCTGAGGATTAGCGGCAGGTAAAAGTCAAAAACTTCTCACACAGGTGTCCCAACGTTGAATTTGCAAAGACAAACAGCCATGGGAAGTTCAATGTGTGGCTGGTTCCTTGGCTTGCATCACTAAATCAGAAGTAACCTGCATTTAGAGGTTATGGTCATCTGTTAGGAGCAACCTTTTCTTAGCCTTATGCCAAAGTACAAACATAGTCCTGAAGAACAGTAGCGATAGCAGAAAAGGAAGCAATGTGACATGGGAAGTCAGTACAGATCTATTAAGGGGAAAAAAACAAACAAACAAACACATACACACATTGGGCCTACCGATCAGAAGTGTGGAGAGTAGTCGATCTTGATTTTACAGAGTCTACCATACATAAGCTTCTTGCACTATAGTTTTTGAGGTGAATGTTAGTGTATGCTGTATCCTGTATGGATTCTGAACAGCAGATATGTCTTCTTGTCCAACAATGTGAACAATAAAAATCTGCTTATTCAGCTGAAGGTAAGAATACAATAACTGGTTCAATAATACAAGAGTGAAGACTGAGCAGTAGAGGTACTGTGTTTTTAAAGCTTAGCATTAGCAGACACTGATGTACAATGTACATTAAGTACTGCTGACAGAAGACCTCAAACATTGAGGGTTACCAGAAAAGGTATTAGACAAGGCAGGACAGAGAGCAGGGGGTGGGCAACATTAACTATTAATAGCAAGCAAACTGTCCTGTTAGTGTTACATTAGCTTTCCAGAAAAAGAGATGTTAACAACCTGCTATAAAAGGGTACAAGTATATACAAGTTTTATTAGTGTATTACTGGTAGAAGATGAGAGATATGATCAATATCCTGAGGTGTGTTTTTACGCTTCTCTGGCTTACTTGGTCAAATCTCAGAACTTTCTGTGAATGCAACAGCCTTAATGCAGACTCATGTGAATTGAGGTAAGGTCTCAAAGCATGGTTTTGGAATGGAATTAGGTGATGAAATTCACAGAATGTCCACAAGAGTGAGTTACAGATTACAAATCATGGGTCTCAACTGGGTGGGATTCAAAAATGACATAAAAGAAGATGTAAATCCTGCCCTATACACTGTGAAAAGATCTTTCTTTGGAGGTTCTTCAATTTGAAACTGGGGTTCCTTGAAAGTTCCTCAAAGACGCTAAGAGAATTCCTATTAATTTTAAACTGAAGAACTTCCAAAAATTCCTAAAGGATCTTATACTTTTAACAGTGTATGACCTTAAATGGGTTTTGTTCATGTGTTGGGATGCGGAAACAAAGAAAAAAATAGTAGTATGGCAGACAGGGATCCTGAAAACTGGACACAGAACCACCGATTTATATTAAGGTATAGTAAACATCAGATTCTATACACCACTAAACAAAGCATGCTTACAACTTGGATGTAACTATACATGACCAGCTGTCTGAGGATGTAATCAGTGAGATATGTTGAAGAATGTCAGTTACAGGTCTAGCCCAACGACTGAACTGTCAGACCGTTTGCCACTATGACCTGTTTATTATTATTATTACTACTACAACACTAGTCGGCTTCAGACTGTAAATAAAAAAATAATAAATTGAATAAATAAATTCTTATTTAAGTTTGAAGTTAATATTAAGGCATGATTTTCTACTACAAAGACACAATTTTCCTCATAAAGGAATAATTAAGTTTTATCATAATGAAAGAAGAGGCAAACAATAAAACAACAAGGCAAAGTGAAATGAGTTTTTCCTTCTCACTCTCCAAGGAAACCCTCATGTTTTACTAGGGTAAACTTTCTGCAGACAACTGAACAAGTTAGCTTATAGTTAATTCATGAATGGGAATAAATAAGTGGGTGCAGAGGTAGCTGAAAAAGGGGCAATCCAAGAAAATGTTGGTAAGTGCAGGATAGTTTTGCAGCAGTAATCCAATGTAAAATTTGCTTGATTCTTGTGTAGTGGTAGTTCATGTGTAGTGTAGTGTGGTTTCCATCTTCCTAGGTTTGTATTTGTTGTTGATACCATTAAAATGTACAACAACCAAATACAACTACAGTGAACATTTTTATGATAAAGTTAGACCACAGGTATAGACCAAGAACTGTAAAAAACACTGCAATGTCTTTTGGTAATTTCTCATCAGACACATAAATTATCAAAAACAATTCTATATTAGATTATAATATTTCAATATTATATTCTGTTGCTGTCCAATGGGAAAACATGCATCTCCAAAATGGCGACTTTACAGGAGAAGGCAAAAATGGTCTTAACTTTGAATGGAAGTCAAAGCAAAATAAGAGTTAATTCCAAGTAATTTACAGAATTTATATTGGGTCTATTCATCCAGAATTATTTACACAGTGTACAGAGCAGCTACAGGCTTCAAACCAGGGAGAAAACTAAAAACGGAAAAAACGGAGATACGTGTTTTCACTGAACAGCAGCAATTTATATAACATACACACAGATAAATAAATCTTTAAGCATTCATTAAATTAACTATAAAGTTTTATCACATTTCTTGTAATCGTCTAAGCAAACCAGTAAAAACTACTTAAAACAAGGCAAGAACTGACATTTTTGGGATGTGAGTACACAAGGAAAACGAACTGGTCTGGTACTTATGACATAGATGATAGTATGGGTTTTGAAATGGTACGTAGAAGAATAACCATATTTTAAGGTTATTTGACTGTGGCTAGTGTTAAAACAATAAGAGGAAGTGAGAGTACTACAGGAACAAGGTGTTGGGGAAGGGGGGGGACAGGGGGTTTTGATGTTCCTTTGTACTAAAGTTGGTGCAGCAAGCCTATATTTAGACAGCCCCATGTTACGCCCAAATCACATTACTTTTCCTATTTCCATTTTCTGTTAACCTGGTCTTGTGTGTGTGTGTGTGTGTGTGTGTGTGTGTGTGTGTGTGTGTGTGTGTGTGTGTGTGTGTGTGTGTGTTTAGACTAGCTGGTGCCTTGCAAACACTGGTTTAATGTGAATTTGGTCTAGATCAGAACTGATAAGATTGTATTCTGTGTGCTGTCTTGGATTTAAAGAGGAAAAAAACAGATTGGACTGCTTGTCTAAATGTAGTCTAAGAGCAGAGGACACTGCTGTAAAAGGCAATTACTTTCCAGTTCAGTAAATGTCATTGGAAAAAAAGGATCCAAGTCTACAGTGTTACACATTCATTGCCATTAAGGGCACAAAAAAAATCTTCTGTTTTATCAGATACATAAAATAACAAAGTACAGCATATATACATAAACCTTTTTTGGGCCTTTCCACATATCCCAAAGCCTCAATTCTATATTACAGAGAGCAGCATCATTTGTTAAATAAAAACATTTGGATAATAACAATAATAATAAAAAGAAAACCTTTAGTGTGCTATAATGACAGGCAAAATCAATGGTGCAAATTGTGTTAATATTATTGTCTTCATACTTGTCACAGTTGCTTACATGTTTGTCGTGGTTTACATTCAGTTAGGAATTCTGAGCCCTATAGAACTTCTGGCACTGTGTCGTCACACCACCATTACCAAAAAAAGAATTCTTGTGTGTTAACAGGTGAGAGAAATTTCCCATATAAATGTATGAGATGCACTAAAAGTCACCTGTAACTGCTAGTTAATTTCATGCTCTTTTACAACACCAAAGTTGAGATTCTAAAGGGTAGCCTTATGAAAAAATCTCCAGAGCAATAGAAGGGACTCTGTATGTGCTTAATAAGATTAATTAATTATCATTAGATAATTTTAATCAGTAATTCAAAGCTGATTTGTTCATGGGATGTTTGAGATTTAGTGTATTTGTATTTACATGTACACATGTGTCTTTTTTTGTTTTTAAGTAAATGTGCATATGCACACACTCAGCAATTGGAAAAAAAACAACATGTGCAGCTCTCCCTAAACGGTTTCAGCTCTCTGCATGGTAATGTGCTTATGCCTATGGATTATAATGCTAGGGTGGTGCAGGGGAGGGTTACTGTCAGACACCAGTCCTGTCACTGTAGAAAGGCGTGACATGGAACATGTAGCAGTGAGTGCACACTCTCACAGGTTTCATCTGACCGTATCGGGGCAAAGGGGCAGAGTGTGAAGAGCAGCGAGAGCAAAAGATCTGCAATAGAGAGCATAAAAACAAAACATATAAATGTATCGCTTAGTACTTAATTATATATATTTGAAGGTTGTGGTTTCAAATGTTAGCTGAAACAAATACTTTATCCATCTGAAACATATCCTAATGAACAGTACATAATAGCAGACAGTCTGCCAGGGCTTGCATGCTTTGCTGTACCTTCCCACAGCTCCTACAGTGGTGCTTCCTCCGGATGACTGTAAATGGAGCCTTGCAGGCAATGCAAGAGTTACATGCCTCATCTGGAACCCACTCAGGAGGATCTATGGGGAGAGGAAAAACATATTAGGTTATGGAAACATAACAGCAGCAAGAACTCATGATGGGACAACAGTAGTGTAAAAATGCACTAATACATTATGATGTATCGCATTATTCAGAATATGGTAACTAGAGTAAGATTTTATTATTTTAACATTTTGTAAAGTACATCATTTTTCTGACCACAATATAATGTTAATGCTGAGCACTGTGGGGTGTCTAGCAATATGTAGAAATGTAAACAAGAAATCTGAAATGCGATTGACTCATTTCCTAAAGAATCCTAATTAAATCAATATGAATCATCAGCACTGTCATTTTGGAGCTTTTCAATTGGTTTATTCATCATGGAGTTTTTACACAATGTAAAAAAAAATCAGATGTTCATTATATATACAAGATATACAAGATTTTGTAAAAAGTCAAACCTTCGAACTGTCCATCCCGTGCCTTGGCTGCCAGCTCTGTTGATGAGATGGTCTCTTGGCAGAGAGCACAGTCTTCTAATCCACCATTTCCCAGAGTAGGCCCTGTAAAAAGATGATGAGACAGTAAAACACATCAATGATGTAAAGCACAAAGCCCCGCCAGTTTTTATTCCATAGTACTGTATGATAAACAGCATTCTGTAATAAACACGTTGTTAAAGGCTGCAATGACAGACCACATTGTTTCACAAGCCGTCTTTTCTGATTTCTAACCCATCAGACTACGAGTGAATACTAGCATGTCTTCTTTTCATCTTGAAAGCATGGACAGCCTCTGTTACATCACTGAGCATCAGAGTGACGGAGGAGAGGGAGGCCCACCCAAAAGAGTGAGGCCAATTATGCTCTTTGGTACTCTCTGCCAACAGATGAATGTGGCAGCACCAAGGATCAAACCTGTGATCTCACAAGGACAGTGTCAGCGCTTTAGTTGGCTACATCAAGCACTCAACAGATCTGATATCAGTCTAAAGAGGAAAAAGTGGCTTACTTAAATTTGCCACAAGATGGCCCTGCATGCATGTCCATGGTAGCCACAGCAAAAGGGCTTTTTCTGTGAGCCACCAACATGTTAAATCTGTGGATTTTATGCAGTTCGATATATTGCGACATAGTAGGCACAGAAGCAGTGTGGAAAGGTTGTCCGAGTGTTGATTCTGTATGTAAAAACACCATTTGGATCAGCAAGTGCCAAATATTGTTCTTTTAAATTTAAACAATGATGTCACTCTCAACTGATGTTTGGAGCATACCACTCTACAGGACACTCACAAAATGTTTGTATCCGATCAAAATAATTACATAATAATTACTTATATTATATAGTCTTTGTTATGTACAATGGCTTTAACAAACATAATGCAGCCATAATTCCCACTTGCCTTTCTTCTGCTTCTCATTGTCCCCCTGCTCGGATTTTGTTGCCATGACCTCAAAAAGTGTCTTCAGGATGCTCCGCAGGTCACTCGCATAGTTTGTTTGCAACTGATCAGCAACACCTGTGAAGTACAGACATTAACTGAAGTTAGAAGTGAAAGTTAAACAATAGTGTTAGCATTACTAGGGAATTTATATCCATCTATTTACAAAAGATAAAAGATCTGTGATCTTAAACACTATAGGCACACATACTGTTTTGAGTTTGCGTGAGCATGAAGACTATGATCCCATTTACCAATAAAAGCAATGCTTTACTGCAGTGATTTCAATATTTAAAAGAGAATACTGTGACTTTCCCTTGTGCTAATGTAAATGGTTCTGGTAATGGTACTAATGTGAAAAGCCCAATTCAGTTTAGAAATGAATTATTAAAATTATATGCTACTATGAATAAAACAACATTTGAAATAAAGCAACATTTGAAACAAATCCATTTACATTTCTACAAGTGATATCAGAAACCTTACGCAAGGATACCAATGATATGGTGCAGAGGGAGTGCATACCTGATATGCAGACAAATAGGCGATGAATGAGGTCACTACTGCTATGGAAACGTGAACGTATTTTGTTGTGAGAAGCCAGTTTGGCAGCCTGCAAGGCCAGCTGGATCTCCTGGTGATCAAGATCATCTGATATCTCTGAGCTGGTGGTCAGACTACTGATAGAACTAATAGACAGAAAGCCAGACAGAGACACAAGGTTTTATGTTGAACAGATTATATGTACATTGGTGCTGTACAATGATTAATTATGGTATAAGTGTAAGGGGGGGGGGTGTATGGCCCTGGTGGTTTGGTTAAAGTTCTAATTCAATCCATTTCCCATTTACCCAAATGTTGTCAGTCAGCCAAAACACTGGTGTCTCAAGTTGGTTTCTTTAGTTGTTTAGAAATTCGCTTGCTTTGAAGCTCCAGTGCAAAAGTGCAAGCTTTAGACTTCAATTAAAGTGGAGGGAAAATAATTAAATTATCCCTTATGAATAATAGTACTAATCATGAAATACAACATGCTATAACTACAATAAACATACAAATATTTAAACAAATACTTAAAAAGATAATAAAATGAGTTAGTGTTTCTGGACACCATCCAGGTTAAGTTCAACAGAGTCCAAGAGTCCAAAACATTGACAAGGAAGTAGAGACACCTGCACTGATAAAATAAATACATGTACAGTCACCTTTTACACAATGGTTCAAAAGCCGTCGCTGTTTACCTGGGGGTGTATGCACTGGAAAGACTGCATGTGGTAACAGATACACTTTCACAGTCACTGCTGGTGCCTGAACTGAGAGGGGACTCCTGTAAACTGTAGCCCATCAATCAAAGAAAAAAAAGAGGAAAATATAAAGAGAATGAAGAAATAAGAAAAGAATAAAAACGGAAAATAAACATATCTGAAATACAACAGAAAATAACCAGAAATGCCACTCAAACAGAAGAAAACTAAAAAATTATATTAAATTAGAATGAAATGAAATGGTATAATGGTGATATCCCCACACCATTTCAGGGAGTATAACTGTCCACTAGTGACCATAAGAATGTCTGTGCAAGCATGAGCAGAAATGGGGCATTAATGACTTTTTGGCAGCAATTACTGGCTGCAATTTAGAAAGACAAAAATAATACTAGGATGAAAACTTGCTGATGTCTCTCTTAAACACACTCACATACAGACCTAGAGATCTTTTTGTTGTCTTCTTTAGACTGTTTCTCTTTTCCCGCAGTGCTAGTCACACCCTTGCAGGCTCGGTCCTGATGGGTGCAACTGTCTTCGGACTCCCCCAACTCTCCAGAGTCTCTATACTGGGACAGTGTGGAGCTTGAGCTGCTGCCAAGGCACTTCTCGCAGCACGGGGATTGGGAAAGGCCTGCTCTCTCTTGCTCCTCATCCTCCTCCTTCGTTAGTTGTGGGACAGGAGGAGGGGGCAGGGGAAGAGGGGCGTCTCCCTTCCCTCCACTGCCAGCTCCCACTGCTGACTGGATAACAGAGCTGGTGATTGTGAGCTTGCGTTTATCGAAGTCCAGAGTTCCGCCCCTTCCGGCGGACTCTGTGGCAACTGTGTCATCGTGGCCATCAACGCAGCCAGCGGCGCAGCAGACACAAGAGTTCAGCAGGCAGTGGGTGGCCACCAGAGCACCACCCTGTGAGGCTGTAGGGCCTTCGGCTGTACGAGGTAAGACCACGGCCAGGTCGGACAGGCTGGGTGAACGTGGGTTAAAGATGACTGTGGCAGATAGCTTCATTCCGCCTGTTCGATGAGCGATGACTTCTGCTGTCTCCACGCCCTCTTCCTGTGGCCCCTCCCAGCCGTTCACTAGTGGTAACATGTCTGATGTTGCTACAGGTTCAGAGGAGGGACAGTATTTCTGCTGGCTCCTCTCGCTGACTGGCTCATTTGACTGACAGACCGTCATCCAACCATTACAGGTAGAGTCAGTCGAAGGGGCAGGCTTAGTCTGCACGGTGGACGTGGCCCGCTGTCCCTGACGGACTTCTCCAGTACTGGTAACAATGTCCCCTCCGCTGCTTATAGCTTCTAGGTCGTCCATGAAAAAGACCCGCTCATCTTCCTCCTGGAAAGAGCCAGGGGCTCGGTGGGGGGAATTCTCAGTGCTGGAGGCTGAGCTGGACCCGGCCACACTGGGTCGATATGTCCGAGGCTGGTGCGCTGGAGACTGCCTCTGGCTTGGAGGAGAAAGCAGTGTGGACATCTGGTCACCTACACGGTGCACCATTATATTGAGCTGCTCAATCTCCTCTTCATCATACTGCATCGAGCATGCCAGGTCTGCCTCTGCATCATTCTCTCCCTCGCTTGGGACGTCCTGCTGTTCTTCACTTTCCTCCCACTTATCCTCCTCGTGCTGCGAGTTACACAGAATGAGGTCTGCCTCTTCCTCGGGCTCTTTTCGCTCCTCTCTCTTCTGTAGCTCCTCTGACTGGCTCTCTGTGCTGGTAGAGGTGGCTGGCTCCGGGGTGGAAGAGATGTCTGGCCCTACAGGGAATTCACCATCCTGAGAGATGCACAGACTCCGCTCCAGAGTAATCAGCTCGTCTTCTGTTAGAGTCTGCAGCAGGTCCCTATGTCAATCATCATCATTCAAAAACAACAACAAAAAAATCAGAAGCCTGCTTTGTCATAAGGTGAAACAACTTGCTGAAAAACATGGTGTCATTTTTGCAATCAAAACAGTAATTCAAGAGGGTGTTTTTTTTCTCACCCTTTCTCATAGTGGTTTGGCTATGAGCCATACCACAGAAAAAAACAGACAATGTCATTGCAAGTTAACCAGAACTCAAACAAGTACTGTATATGTATGCTTCTCCACACTAAAGGAGAGAAAGTGATTAGAATGGGCAGAAACACTATGAACATAAGTACCTTATTTTCTTCAGTAAAGTGCGAAAAGGTCGGAAGAGTTCAGACATGTCCTCTGGTTTGTTTTCCAGGTTAAGGGGCCCATCAGGATACACCACAAGTCCACTAATAACACACAACATGAAATGTTATAACAGCTAACAGAATAGCATTTTCCTCTAAAGCAAAAGAAAAAAAAACAAAAAGGAAAAATAAATAATCTAGCTTAACACTTAAATGAAATTAAATATACAATTACTGAAAAATGAGACAAGCCACTTACCATACAATGGCTAGTCGAGGGATTGTAAACATGAGAGCAGGCTCATAGTCATCAATCATGTCTTGAGTGAGATAGCCAAGCTTTAGGGCCCTTAAAATGGACGTCACGTATTGAATTATTGAACCCATGAAATGAAAATGTTGCTGTATTGGTCATTTTAATTTCAAGAACATGTTTTAAAGCATTGGAGAGAAAAAAAGAAGTATTTCTTGTTTTGTGTCTCTGAGTCAGAATATCTGACCACTAAAACAAAACAAAGTATATATTTAAAAACAACTGACTTCACACTCATGTTTTTATAGGTTTTATGTAGCTCATGTTTGTACTGTGTGGGCTGGACAGCAGTGATTAAGATGACTAAGGCAGTAATTTCATTGTGTGCTTGCCGGTCTTACTAGCTAATAATCTATTTAAAAGATTTAGAAGACAAATAAATACATATTTTTAGCAGGAGCGGAAACTATAGCCTACAATGGCATTGGGACCCTATAATATTGCACTCACTAAAACTGCTAAAAGTTGGAGAGATATTTCTCCCCCCTCACAGGAAACAAAATAGGCAGTTCAGAAACAAAGATGAAAAGTAAGTTTAATTCTAATTTTGCAAGCATAAACTGTGCCTCCAATAAACATGGTGGTTTGAGGAATAACTGCAAAACTTTTCTGGGGGGGGAAAACAGCTGAGTTCTTTGCGGCATCTACTTTACACTACAAAGGCAAACACCCATTGCCGGAGACAGAAGAGAGTGGTGTGGGAGCCGACATTGTTAACAAATTTATATAGTGTACAAACAGAACTTTATTAGCTGAAAGTGAGAAGTCGTTCAGTTACTGCATAGCTAATTAAAACCAGCCTAGAGCCACACTAGAAACCTTCCATGTTTTTTAATTAATCTCTCAAATTTCATTCATATGCTCTTAAGCAGGATATCAGAATCCTAGTGGAAATAAAAGGTAAACCACTCAATTGTTACTTTGATACTTAAGATTACGTCCTAACCACACATTTTGACCACTAGAAGAAAATGTCAAGCATAAGCTCATTTTAGAGGTCATGTCATTGTACACAAACTCTCAAACTAGGTTCTTGCTACTGCTTTAGTTTGCTTTTGTCTGACACTCACCTCTCCACAGTCTCACAGAAGAGTACAATCACCTCCTGCTGAATGTAGTACTCTTTAGGAGACTTCACAGGCACCATGGCTGACACATAACTACATAACCAGAACACACAAAAAAAACACACACACACACAAAAGTAAACACATTGTCCTGCAATCTGCTCACAATTAGCCATACAATCATGATAACACACAATGAACCATAATGTTGAAATAAGCCAGTACCAACAGTAGAGCCTTCTGTTCTCTTATATATTTACTTTATTATTTTAGAAGCGTACCTGAGCTCAAACTCAGCAAAAAGGCTGTCAAATTGGCGCAGTGCCTCTCTCATGCGCTCTGTGTAGAAGTTGAGGTCCCGCAGCGCTTGGTCACGTGTGATGTTGCGCACCTCCTCCAGACTGCGCGTCAGGTCTTTGGCCAGTGGGCGCATTGCCATGCTCTCGATCTCCCGATTCATGATTATTGAACCTGCTGCCAGGCACTGGACATAAAGCCAATTTTTAAAAGAGTGTTGTTTACTGTAGGTATAGCCCACGTCAGTGAGGAAAGGACAATTACTATTTTGCTTGCATGTTTAAGCAATGATGTAATGGACAGTATGGCTAAAGCTCCACAACCTGCAATTCATTTACTTATTTTAAAATGGAAACAGCTACATAAGAACATTGTCAAAAAAAAAGTCCTTAATGAGCAAATCGAGGAGAAAGTTAATAGGCTTGGGAAAAACAAAAACAAAAAATCCTGTAATTTAATTGACCATACCTCTGCTCCAAACCACAACTGTCCCGCAAGGTTGTCATGGCGGATCTCCTCTGGGAATTTCACACAGAAGTCTCTGTTTGCTCGATCTTCTGGTATACACTCATCCATGATCTGATTTATGATATTCAGCACATTGTCCTGCATGAAAAAGTCAACACATTAAAAACTAAATCTAATCCCCCCGTGCAGATTTACAGTCAGGCTCATGATCCACAGACTAACCTGGCAGGAGCGAAACTGGTTGACCAGCAGTGTGCACCTCTGAGGGTCCTTTCTGCCATCTAGACTGTCCAACTCAGAGGCGACCTGGTTCAGCTCCTCATCTGCATAGTAAAACTGGGCCAGTAGCTGGGGGTCCGACCTCTGCACCACATGAAAGAAAAAGCAAGAAGCTGGTTAAAAAGCATCTAACAGAAAACTGTTCCATCCAGGACAAAAACAATCCAGTGTTTGTTTGTGTGTACATGTGAATCCACGCTGGTCAGTACAGCCCTATTCCACAACGCTCGCTATTGTTTATGTTAATGTGATAAATCCAAGAGGGAGCGTTCTTGGGAAACAAAGCGCACACACACACACACACACACACACACACACACACACACACACATTGTGGCGACAAAAAATAAACCCCCACAAGCTACTGCATGACGGCAGGAAAGGATGCCACTGCTGGAATCAAAAAGGGCACTGATCCAGAGGCAGACCTTTGGCCTTCTTCTGCCGCATTCCACACTCCACAGGGAACATTCTCCAGGCAGTGCATCATGGGTTTGGGAAGAACGCGTTCCAGAGAAAATTCCAAGAACTTTTCACACATCATTGTGTCTCCCTGCAACTACAGTGGCTTTACGGCATGTAGTGTAGAATTATGAATCATGCTGGTTCCTGTTATTACGGTTTTCTCTACCCAACAATCAGGGTCAATGACTCACACAGGTACACATCACTGAATCAAAAAGAGCTTTTCAATACTTCAGTACAATCCAGCCTCAAGAACACGCTTTGGATCTCAAAGCCTTTTGCTGGATGTTTTTACAAACATGTTTTAAAAGCAGTGTAATATCATTTTTACCATGTTGCCCACCTCTACACTAAAACTCACTTTCTTTAATACGTGCATTATACCCCATCAAGGGTCAAATGTTAATCTGGTAGAGTGAGAAGGAATTACTGGTGGAATATACTGATGGGATATTTCACAATAATCTCCTGTGGGAATTTTGTGAAAGATGAATACCATCAAGGCTCAGTGCATTTCTGCCATATTCAGAAAAGCACCACAAAATGAAAGTGCTGATTTTCTAAAGCATTCTCTAAAGGGTTTTCCATCTGTTGAGAGTAATGTATAACTAGAGTATCTAAAACAAACGTCACATTATTATAAACAGCTGCTGGAGAAATGAGCTGTCAAAAAGAATCACCCTCTTGGTTCAGTATTTTTCCACAAGTCAAGCTTGACAGCATTGGAACGTTTGGGAGCGTATGAATTTGTAATCCTTTCATCGTGTGAGTTGATGTGAACCGGGCTTGGTTATGACACGTGTCTGGCACACGGACCCGTGGAGAGAGTAAGCCGATTTGTGCGCCCAACTGACCCCCAGTTCTGAGATGCTCACTCAACCAATATACACTCCAAGAGACTTAACCACCTGAGAATAATTACTATTCTCTGATTAATCCACTTGAGAGTAACGCCTGCCTGATGAGAATGGAATTCACCTACAGAAGGTCACATTTTATCCTCTTTTATCACCTGGAGTGTTACGCTACACCTCCTGCTGGGTGTTTGAGCTCTATTCTGCACTGTGTAATTAAACACAATTTAGCCTGATAGTAGTAAGAGCCAGAGGTGTGGTTGATTGGTTAGCTGAAAGTCTTTGGAAGGTGCTTGCTCGGTAGCAATTACTGTTAAGCTGAATGACACACCACATTTTCATGCCACTGTGTCTGTAAAATAGCCTTATTCCACTTGACTTGTGATCTCAAGCGGCCTATTCAATCATCTATCAATAAGCGGGGACTCTTGAACATTTGCCAGAAGAAGCCTGTCGTTTCCGCCATTCCAGTATAAAAACACTCACTTCCAGTAAGGTGCACTGTATGTGATTCACTACTGCTGAACTGGGAAATCATTAATATAAGCACTGGTGTATGAGACAAACATCTCAAACACAGATAGACGCTGACAAAACAAGGCAGGCCAGAATCTTCGGGGACATTTGCCACAAATGACAACAACCAACGTTAACATATCCTGATCTACAGTATTACAGTGTAGGGCACTACAATGATACCATGGTCTAAACTGCTACGTGATGCAATTTGTTGACCTGATGCTCTCGCTCTCTCTCTCTCTCTCTCTCTCTCTCTCACACACACACACACACACACACACACACACACACACACACACACGACTAATCCACAGTCATTACTTAACCAGGGGCTCAGGCCAGCTCACTTCGCTGTACCACTTTTCAAAAGAAAGAGGTTCTGTATTTTTTTAATACTGCTCACACTCAGACTTTTATTGCTTACTTTACTTCCTCGTTTTGGGTATGATCAAGCAAATCAAGCTCCACATGGTACCAAATGAAATCTATTAGCAGGGGCAGCAGCTCCAACAAACTAGCGCCCTCATATATGGTAAAGACCCCCTTCTAATTTTACCTGCACTCATTAAGCAGCCCCATTCCCAATGAGGAGGGATCTGCTGGGACAGACCTGCCCTTGGTAGCTGCTGATGATGATGAATGGCCGTCAGTGATGTGATGTAAGTGCAGGTAGTGAGGACCACAGTGATGCAACTACCCATCTTACGGAAAGTGACTGCATAATAATTAATGAAGAAGCTTGAAACTGAACAAATCTTTAAGCGCGACTGTCGCTCATTGGGTGACTTGCTGAATCGAGGCTATCCAGTGCTAGCCTCGGTCAGTTAACGTCACCTATCGAGCTGAATAGCTGGTGATAAGATAAGGTTTCACTCAATCAGCGTAATAAAAGTAACTTAATTTCCATAACCATAATAAAGTAAAACAGGAACGCTGCCCGGCTTGTCATGAAGTTTCTTTCCCCCCAATTAGCTGAGCGATACTGAAGATGCCTCGAAATGACTAGACACCAGAGGTGGAGAAATTAAGGGCCAGAAGGTAAAAATCCTCCCCAGGATTTTGATCCTACTGCCTGAGAAGCTCTGCTGCAGTCTAGTTGCCCAGGCAGTAAGAACAAAATCCTGGGGCGGATTTCTACCCTCTGGACCTGAAATCACCACCAGCACCACTACTACACACAACAATAACAAAACAACGGCTCTCAGAAGTTAGCTATATTATTAGCCATTTACACACTAGTATATAAGCGTTCGCTCAAAATGTGTGGAAAATCCTTTCAAACTTACCTTTGGCTTATAAAGCCACTTTCGGAAGCGATTCATCATTGGCTACCTCGCCAGCTTACCCGACCCTTTGTCACTTCCAACACCCAGGTTGCCAAAGCCGACGAGCGAAGAAGCCTCGTTACCTGAAGCAGCAGCAGCAGCAGCAGCCGCCAACCGACCGCAGCTGTTAGCAAACCTATCCGGGCACCGTCGCTAGCCAATTATGCTAACTGGCTACTGGCTATCTAGCTTTAAACTATTCCGTTTTGACTGAGGTACAATGTGGCTGGAAATGAAGTCAGGTTGCGTTATTCAACTGTACACAAACAGCGGCGTTGACTTCGGTCCATATGCCCGCTTGTCCGGATGCCGTTTCTCCCCGAAAAATATTCCCTTCTCATGACTGAGCTGAGCAGGTATTTAGCTCACTAGCAGCGATGTCCGACTCATAAACCGAATCACTTCGGTTCTTTTCGAACCGATTCAATGGTCCAGTAGATGTGAACATATTCAGCGAACACATCTAATAACATTAGACTTAGGCAACAACTTTAAAAGCTTAGCATTCCCTTAATCTAATCATTTATTGCCTGAATTTAATTAACCGTTCCTTCAATTAAATACATTGTTCACTTGGTTAAATACGTTTTTTGCTCAACTAAAAATCCCTCAATTAAATAAATTGTTATGTCAATTAAAGGAACCATTCCCTCAGTTTAGAAACGAAGGGAATATTTTATTTAAGGAATAATGTATTAAACATGTTAAAATGTTTTAATTTGAATATTTTAGGAGCTGCATAGAATGGTAATAAAAATAATAAAGAAACAAGTAAAATGAAGTTTAAAAGAATAATCTCTTGGAATTTTTTTTATCTGTAACCTGCGCCCGTGTTCATTCATGTATTCATTGTACATGGACTGAGAAGATTGGGGCTGTTGATTAAATCAATGAATCACTGAATCGCATGTTCATTTACCCAAGGCATTGAAACAGACTATTCTAAAGAATCGATTCAGTAAACTGAAGCATCACAGGCTCGCTAGCGCTTGAGTGTAGCCAGGCTGCGGAAGTAGCATCAGACTGAAGGCAGAGAGATTGGACTGGGTTGCCAAATGTTCCTCTTTGACTCCTCTTTTGTGTTCCACCTTTTTTGTTTCCGTGGGTGGACCAGGACCCTAAAGAAGAAAATAATTAATTTATTGTAATACGCCCTTTTGTTCTGGCCCCGAAATATTTTTATTTTTTTATTTCTGACAAAATAATTTAACGTTATATTGTTTAAAAAATCTGAGAAATATCTTATGAGCAAGCGTCGAAATTGGGAAACGCCCCACTGTTGCTTGGCAACACCAAAACATTGTACCTTGCATGACGACTCGGGGGCAGAAGATGGAAATGCCTCTGGCAGTATTATAGAACAGTTACAGTATCTGAACAACGGGATGGTAAGTTTCTCTTGAAAGTATTTCGTTTGTGCAGTATTACAGTACTCTAACTCTGCTGCCTAAAACGTGTGGCTGGCTAATAAATGACATTTTCGTCAAAAAGGTAGAAAGGGTCTCAGGATGAACTGGAAGGGGCTCGTCAGAGAGGCCATCTCGCTGCTGGACAAGTATGAGCCAGGCAAACAGTCTGTGGACAGCTTCGTAGAGGATTCTGCCAAGACCCTTGGGGTATTCTTTTATATTAAATATAAATTTAACCAAATGTCATGAATTGAAACATGATTTCATTGATCATATTTGACAGTGCACCTCGTGTTTGAGTCTTGTTCAAGTTTTTAATGTGTTTTGTACTTCAGGACCATCCATCGGGTGACCAGAAGTTTGTCATAGATGTTATTTATGGATGTGTTGAGTATCAAAGGCTTTTGGATATTGTGGTCAACGTCTTCTATAATCAGTCTGAAAAATCCTTATTCAAAGCTGATCGGAATCAATATGTTGGTAATTTCTTTATATTCACAATGAAATATGAAAAAAAAAAATCATTCTTAGAGCCATCAGTTTTATTTACGATGTTCTTTTCTTTGGTTTCTCAGTGGTCTGTTATCTTGCTATGTTCCATCTTGAAGATTTGGGCTTTGAACAGTTCAGTAGAATAATCAAGTCTCTGGATAGCTCAAAAATGTACATGGTAAGTAGAAAAAATGAAAAAAAACCTACAAACTACTTCTTCACAGCAGCTCAATTATAATACGTTTTATTGGACCGCCACAGTTATACCAAGTCACATATTAACAAAGGGGTTAATATGTGTATGTGTATGTACTGTATATATATATATATATATATATATATATATATATATATATATATATATATATATTGTTTTTCTCAGTTCCTTAGTTTCTTCTTTAATGTCGCCAACCTCACCACTTGGATTCATGGAGAGTGGAGTCAGCTCTATGATGCTGCCTATGTGGAGCACAAGTGGATAGCTCCATTACTGAGGTAATGCAAGGCTACCGATGATTGTAGTGTATAAATTTGTATATAATCCAAATATTATCAAGAATGGTGATAAAGCGTGATGTATCCCATACCGCAGAGGTCAAGCAGGATGATATAAGTTGTTTTTCTTTTCTGGTTAATTTAGTCCCTTCCTGTCCTCTCCATTAGATGGCGGAATGAGATTGAAGGTCTGTTAGAGCACCTTGTCAAGAAAATGACCAAAAGCAGTTTGCAGAGGGAATCCCCTAAGAAGTACACTCAGCCTCAGGAGTTTGGTCTGACAAAGCCCAAACCCCGTCCACTACCAGCTCCTGAGCCTATTCCATGGCAGGAGAAAGCCAAGCCGGTTAGTTGGTTATAATCCAAATAAATAGGACCTATATTACTTTATTTAGTGAATTCATTTATTATTATTATTATTATTATTATTAGTAGAAGTAGTAGTATCATTTCTAATAATAATTATTTTTCATTTTAAGGCTCATAGTTAAGAAACATGTTGAATATATACAGCTCAAAGCTGCTTATGCCCAAGAAGAAGTAATGGTTTTGGTATTATTTTGAGAGCATGCAATTCATACATTGCCTTTTTACAGGTTCCAGCAAGCACCCGCAGATCTCCAAATGAGCCACAAGTTCTGAAGGAAACCAAACAGAAGAATCACCTGAAAGCACAGGTCAGATCTTTTGGAGGTGGTGTTGCTGTTAATGCTAATATGTGTTCATGTATTTATATTCTGTATATGCTGTCCACTTTTAGCAAGTCTTGTACGAGGCAAATATGCAGCAGTTCCGATGTGCAAACCCACAGAAATCTGAGAAAACAAGGGTAAGAATGTTTCTCAGTGCACAATCAATCCATTCAAAACCTATGAACAAAACATTCGTCCGTAAAATGTTTCTCATACAGTCAAATGGTGTAAATTTTTCTGCTGGCAGAACACAATGTCCCAGATTCAACAAAGCTTTGATGCTAAGCTGAGATTTGACACAGTTTACACCTCCGGTACTCCAGCTACCCATAAGGTACAGTGAAAAGAATACAGTGTTAAGTCTTACTGAAAACAGCTACTTGTCCAATTCAACTAAAAAGTCTATTTAAACCTAGTTTTAACACTTTGGGCCTGTGTATTTGTTTCAAAATACAGATGAACGATTTACCCATTAGGCTGAACACAACAGCTATTCTGAGGGAAGGAGCACTGTATAATCGTCAGATGGAAGAGGAGCTAAATAGGTACTGTCTAAAAAGTAATGATCACACATCCAGTTACTACACTAAACAACTCAGTTATTTTTCACATGTTGTGAAGTGACTGTATAATAGAGAGATGAATATGTCTTGTGGTTTTAGATGTGTACAGTTTGATGAAGTGTGTGAACAGTGTTAAAGTCCAAACAGTTTCAGAACAGACCACAAACTTCCCAGTCTATACAGTTTGTATATGAACAGTAACCTGATAAAAATGCCCTTTTTTGAATTCATCAAGTTGTGATGTCAACTTTCAATTTAGAAGAAAGTATTTTAGTCTTTTAGTCTCAAATATTTTAGTCTGAACTTTCTTCTAAACTACAGGTTCTTTCATACTTTTCTGTACCCTGTACTGCTTCATTGTACCTGTGGAAGGGTCTGCCATCCTGGGCCCAGTTTCCCAAAACCATACTTGTGTTAAGGCCTGTTTAGTACATATGAGGACATTATTCATGGAAAAGTCTGGCCCCTTAATGACTAAATTATGAATAACACAGTAAACTGTTTAAATGTGTGTTCACAGGCTTGAGCGTCTGACGCAGGGGGCCAGCGAGCCCTCTGCGTTCCTGCAGTGGCAGAGGGAGATGAGGGAGAAGGACCTGCAGGAGGAACTGGCCCAGGTGGAGCGCAGGAGGCTGGAAGGCAGGATCAGTTACGAGGAGGCAGTGCTGGCACGGCAACGTGTGCTGGAGCTCAACCAGCACAAAGCCCAGCTCAAAAAGGAGGAGGTGAATGCCATGGAGTCAGTGTGTTAGTATTAACGCATGGTAACAACGTGTAATACATTGAAATACTGCTTTGTGGAGTGCGTTTAGACAGCCATTCTAATTAGTGAGTTCAGCACCCACTGCTGACACAGGCATTTAGAAGTATATTTTACTATACAAATACGAATTTTGTTCTCTGGAGTGATCAGGCCCCATCAAATACCAGTAGGAATTAGCTGAAGTGGCGTTTGTGGTCCAGAACGAATTATCCAGCATGTACTAGATCTCACTTACAGTCTTGTGGCTGGATGCATTCAAATAGAATAAAAAACAATACAGTACAGACAAAAACAATACAGTACAAGACAGACTGCAGAAAGAAACAGCTACTTATACAGATACATATACATCTTTACTACAACATGCCTAGACATTTTAAGTCTTTTTAAGCTAAAACCAGAACTACTAGCTTTGTAGTTCTGTTCCACACAAACTGGACCACAGTGGGGGTAATGCTACCACACACTGTGCTGAGGTAAATGTAGTTGTACATTTAGTAGTTGTACAAATGTAGTAGTGGAGAGGATTTTCTAGACTAAAGTAAGTCATACTGTGTTTTAAATCACATCTGTCTGTGCAAAACAAATTAAGGCCTGGCTGCCATTTAAGCAGGTTAAGAGATGTGTATTTATGCAGATGAGATTGGTGACAGTCCAACATTTGTTAGCAGTGTTAACCTAGCATCATCTTTTGCAAACTAAAGAAACATGTCAGGTATTCAAACATGCCTTGACTGATCCACTGCATCTAGGGTGTGTGATAAATCATGTTCATTAGATTTTTCATTAAACTATTCCTTTAAAGCAGCATTATACAAAAGGGTATTTCTTGCTCCTGGGCTCCCCCTACAGTCAGAGAGTTGTCTCTAAAGGCCATGCATTACACTTGCATTTCTGGGCAAGCTGAAAGATACAAAACTTGCAACCAAAGTGAAAGAAGCATGTGGACTGATGTGGTAGAGACATATTGCAGGATGTTACTCAAATATGACTCAGATTACACAGTATTCTGTGTTCTCATGTGTGCTTTTCTGCCTGCTTTTCCAAAGTTAGCTGCATGCTTAACCTGAAGTAGCAACCATAGAAATGCTATTATCGCTTTTAAAAGTCAGTGGAGCATGGACATGATTTTGAAGCTGTTATTTTAAGGTTACAAATGCTACATAATGTTTCTTTAAAGAAGAATGTGTTTGTGTGTCTCAGACTGCAGAGCTGATGCGCAGGTACGCAGAGAAGCGTCTGAGAGAGGAGAAGGAGATTAAGGAGCTGGTGCAGCAGGTTGCCAGCGGCCACAAAAACGCCAAAGCTGCCAGAGTCAAACTGCATGAACTCAAGCAACGTATTGGTAAGTAAAAATTTAGAAATTTTTTTTGAGCAAATCTTATCTTTGAGCTTTCAGAGATATGAGGTTTTCTCACAACTTTCTTACAACTGTGTGTGTGTGTGTGTGTACTGCAGTGAAGGAGGTTTCTGAGCAGAGCCGAGAGCTCCTTCAGCAGGCACTGGAGGAAGCTCAGGCTGAGCTGAGTCGCAAGTTTGAGCTCATCCATCAGATTCGAGCTCTTGAGTCAGTGCCTCACGTCAGACACAAGTTTCTGGACGACACAGAGGTGCTCACCATCTTACACATAATGCAGTGGCTACCAGTGTGAAAATGAACATATCTGATCTAGCAATCATTGGCCACCTTTTTTTTGTCGGCATGTCTCAGACAGGAGGTCACGAACTGCTGTGTGAGATGTCTCTGGTGGAGCTGCGGGAACGCTTAGCTAGGCTGAGGGAGGAGGAGCAGCGGGAGCAGGAGGAGAAGAGGCACAAGATCCTGGAGGAGAAACAGAGCAGAGAGCAGCTACTGCTGGAGCAGCTAGACACCATCGCTATGCGCAGGGCTGGAGCAGGGCATGCCAATGCACAAAAGTAAGTAGGCTTCTCCCAATCACTGACATAACTGGGATCTTATTTTTCCCAATTGCCTTCAGTAAATAAAAACAAATGACTACATATTTGCAGGCTCCAAGTTACTGCTCTACAGGCAAACAGTTGAAGTAGCTATCCATGAGTAATAGGTGTACAAATCACCATATAAGGCATCCAAAAAGGCACAGCTGTTGGTCCGCTTGCATTACCGGTATTTGCATCATTAAATGAACATGTATGTGAGTAACTGATTTTCTGTGTGAAACAGGCAGGAGGAGGAGAAGAAAATAAGACTGAAGCTGCAGGAGGCAGTGAGTAAGGATGAGAGAGTGGTGGCCCTGCAAAAGACTCTGGAAATGAAGCAGCAAGAGAGACAAAAGAAGAGGAAGAGTGAAAAGGCCAAAGCAAACATAAAAAACCAGGAGGCTACTAAGGCGGCCAAGAGCTATATTAATAAAAAGGTGAGAAAAGCACTCATTGTTTATTATTTTATTACCATCAATATACACTGATCAGTCATAACATTAGCACCAGTAAAGTGAAAAACATTATCTCTATGTACCCATCCATCAAGGGGTGGCTACACCAGGTAGCAAGTGAACAGTCAGTTCTTGAAGTTGTTGGGCAAGCATAATAATCTGAGCCACATTGATAAGAACCAAACTGTGATGGCTAGACAACTGGGTCAGAGCATCTCCAAAACATCATGCAGGTCTTGTGTGCAGTATAGTATGCAGTAGTCAGTACCTACCAAAAAGTGCTCCAAGGAAGGACAACCGGTAAACCAGGATAAGAGGCCATAGCCACCTAAGGATCATTGATGCAATTCATGGAGACCCACCTAACAACTTACCCAGTGTAAAGGATCTGCTGACAACACCTTGGTGCCAGACACTATAGGACACTTTCAGAGGTTTGGTGGAGTAATCATGTCGAAATGGGTCAAAGCGGTCGTGTTGGCAAAATGAAGACCTACTCGATATTAGGCAGGTGGTGCTAATGTTATGGTTAACCAATGTATCTATTTATGAATAGTGTAGGTATTGGTTATATTTTATAATGTCCACTGAAAGCCATGCATGTTTTTAAAAGTTATTTCCCCCCCTACATTGAGCAGCAGGCACTGGAGGAACAGCACTGGTTGCACCTGGAACAAGCTTTAGAAAGACAAGTCCAAAAAGAAGCATCAAAAAGAAATACTCCAGGTCAGACTTATGGAATTGCTACATAAGACCTTTTTTCATTCTTCTTTGTTTAAATAAGGTCTGCACAATTAAGAAGTTCAACATCTTGGTGAAACAATTTAATAAAAAGTGTCAAGGAAATCTACATTTGCAGTGTGTATATCTATGCTTGTATATAACCATCATAATAACTTTATAAAGAAAAGAAAAAAAATATATATAAATAAAGGAAATTGCATATGCAATTGGTTTTAGTGGTTTATTCTGGAGTAATGACAACCTGCAAAGAACAAATACATGTACATGGAGGCAATGACAACAAGATTCCACTGAACATAAGTGAAGTATTGCACGTAACTATTTACCACTAAATTTCACTGTCTACCACAAACTCACTGGCTAGCATATTCTAAATCACATTTCACATAGCTTTAAGTGCAGTTTATTACATCTGCATCGATTAAGACAGTCCATCTCATAAGTTGGCCTAGTACACATTTAAGAAGCCATCTGTAGAAAGGATCATTAGTCATTTCATAATATACATTTCTGCTTAAATGAAAAACTCTATGTGCGCTTCTTAACCATCACTAGCAAATCATCAAAATATACTAATATCTGCTACTCAGTCTTTTAAGTTTGCAAATGTTTGACGCTAGTGTTACATTTTCAATGACTTTTCTTTGCCAGTAAAATTATATTGGGCTAATACTACAGATTCTATACTAAATAAGCATCACCCCCGTTTCACCTGTATAACATTATGCTATTAATGTAAACTATAGAATGCTGTACATGGTGTGCTATTGAACCTGAAATCAGCAGCAGCAGCAGCCACTTTATGTGCCAAGGTCCTTATCAAAAGTGCATATAGTTTAGTGGTTCATTATTTTTTGGAGATTGTAAGTGTTTATATATCATTTTAAATACATGCACATTCACAGTTTGTTAGATTTAAAAGACATGATATTAGCTGCCAAAACATTAGTTTCAGTCCTGCCAACTTTGAAGTCTACACTTATGTAAAAAATATTTTTTGGCTGTTAACCAAGAGCTGTTTTGATTACTAAAATCTTTACTAAAATGATTACTTGGTAGTAATAAAATGGGCAGAGATGACAAAACAAAGGGTATATCTTGTTTGTTCAGTTTGAGCATTTTGTACTAGCTCACCAAGCTTTGGGGTTAATCTTCTCCCTGAAAGATTTCCTCAGTTTGTTTCTAGGGGCAGGGATGGGGGGCTGAGGAGCTTGGATGCTGTTCTTTTCTGTGTGTTCAGACTGGCCAAGCTCAATGTCCCTTTCTTTCGGGATGTGAGGATTCTGAGAGGGCTCGATCTGGGCTAAAGGTGGATTTTTGCGAGATGGCGCATGAGTTTTCTGTAACTGCTGGATGATGGCAGAGAATTTTGCATCCAGCGATGGCCGCCCTGTACGAGGCCTTGTCCCCTTACAGGAGTTTTCCTTCTCCAGATAGGACGGGGCAGTGACGGCATGAACAAATGGTAATTTATCAGGGGGAGGTGGAGGGGCTCTTCTCTTCTTGTTGCTTGGACTGGAAATGGAGTGGACACTATCTTTACCTGGTGACAGCACAGTTTTCTGCACTACCATTGGTCGCGACCCCTCAAAGAGAGCTGCCCAGTGAGGAGGTTCCCTTTCCTCTTCTTGACCAATGAGAAAATGCCCATCAGTTTCCTCAATCTTATTGTGAATAATATCAGTCAAACTCTCAAATTTCCCTGGAGAACCAATGCCTGCAAAGCAACAAACCAGTTTCAATTACACAGGTGAAAAGCCATGTACAGGAAATCAATAGACAGTGTACAGCATTTACTTACTCAGGTCATTATAAACAGAGTCTGCTTGTTTGGCAAGGAAAAGTGGGGGTTTCCGTGGGGACAAAACTTCAATTTCCATCAGCCTGTCACAGGTGTGCTGCCACTTACCTATTGCAGAAGCAAACAATTCAGTTTTCTTTATTCAACCAAAAACACACAATAGCTTGTTAATCACCATCTTTCTCACAAGTATCTCACTCACTCTGGTCATAAAGGTGTTGCCAAAGGGCATTCAGCCAGTCTTGCAATTGTTCATGTGTCTCAGCTGTGAATACATGGCTAGCAGGGTCTCCTGTCCCTGGATTAATCAGGCTCAGTCTAGCCCCACTCTTCTGGTGGCCCTCCACCACACGGATGCGGGTGTCCTAGGAATTACACACAAAAATGCATGTAGTTTTGGCTGACAATAGACTACATGTTTGAAACACACTAAATATAAAAGCCTCCAAAGCCTCACAACATTAAGCCAGTTACTTCTGCTAAAATTCTTCAGCATGAGATTCAATGTATGCTCTAAATGCAACTTAATATTACTGTTTTAGTTTGCCATCCTACCTTGTTTATGGCAATAACGAAGCTGGGCTCCACCTTGGCTTGAATCTCCTCAGGGGTGAAGTAGCAAGAGAGCAATCCAGCCTTCAGCACACAGTACAACCTGCAGCAGCGCTGCAAACCCTCCACAATTTGCTAAAACAAACAGATATCATTGTAAACTCACTGTCACATACAACAGAAGTGATACTGCATATGAATGCCTTTTCATTAGAAGTAGTACTATGATACACACAAGATATTTAAAAGATTTGTGCCCTTCACCTGTTGGCTGAGGTAGCCACTCATCATATCCTGCTTCATGCAGTCAGGTTGTGCCACCAGCTGACAGCACAGGTTTCCATAGAGAGGCAGCCATGACGATGCCTCCACTGAGCAAGCAGAGACCAGAATAATTCAAAGTAACATCATAAACTGTGTCCATTCCATCACATGGCAGTTGACAAATCAGAACGGTAGGGTGAGATTTGGAAAGGCGGTGTCAAAATCTCTAAAAGCTCTTAAAAAGCAGGTCAGTCAAAAACATTTTTTTTTCAAAACCACTTACCATTCTTTGAGACTATGAGTGAATGAGACTGAAATGAGCCCTCTGCCTGTTCCAAAGCAAGAGTTGTGTATGCCAATAGAGAATACTGCACCCCACTGAAATCGGAAAAATGGGAGAAGTTACAACCCGTTACGAACATTTGCAGCGAACACTGATGAGCACACAAACTGAAAGAAGACCAGTGCTTACGGTGGCATAGGATTGGCTTGAAGAAAAGCATCAGGATCACTTTCATCTACAACGGGGGAAAGTTTCTTCCCAGATGCTTTGCCAAAAGAGGAACGCAATTTCCTGGCCAGTTTCTTTGGCGTGTTGACCAGAGGTCCCTCCTCTTCTATTGCACAGCTGTAAAGCTCAACCGCCAGCTCAAAGTCCGGCTTAGCCTCAGAACTATGACAAAAGCAATCAGACAGAGACAGGCCTTTGCTGTACTCAATTTCACTCCAATTATAATTTATTACAAATCCTGTCAACCGGAATACTTACAAGACAGTAATGCCCTCAAAGCAGACGTCAGTCACTGTTCGGTCTACAATTACCATCTCTGTGTCAAATATCTCACAGCCAATCTTCATTAGACAAAAGACTGCCACTCGCTGAGGGTCTGTTGAAAGAACTCCAGACTCAGTAGGTGATAAAACAAGCATGATGTGGACACTGTCTTAAATTCTTAAAACTTATTACAGTTAAACAACTAAAGCAGTCATAATATTTCATCACACAGAGTGGGCTGCAGTGTCATATCCACTATGCACTCAGAAAAGCATATTGTGCATCACAAAATGTATTAGGATGATAAAGACCGTCACAATTCTCTCCGATACTCTATTGTGATGTAAAGTATGAGATGTCAATACATTTAGACAGACATCTAATCTAGATATCTATTAAGTCCAAGAAATTAAGCACTCACTCCCTTTGTTGTTGAAGTGTTCAGAATCCTTCCAAAATAGTGGGATTCGCAGACCTGTGTGGGGAGGATTTACACATTATTTAAAGTTTCACATCAAAGACCAAGTAATAACAAAAACAGGGTTTTAAACTACTTGCCTGATATGGCTACTTTCCCCTTACATGGCACTCTGTTCTGAGAGTCTAAGGACCTGTAAAACAAGGCCATTTTACAACAGTTACTTACATTTTGTGTATAAATATGCACAAATTTGAGCGTTATGTCTGATTATATAATAGGTCTACAACAGACATACTGTGGAACTGATCATTTCACTTTAATTTGTTGGTGTGAGACTGCACTAAATGTTTACATATTTGCAATTTTTAATTGCTGCTTGTATGTTTGACCAAGTTACTTATTTATTCTCAGGTTCAGCTGCTAGATTTTATTTTGAATTACGCAAAATATTTAAAAATAAGATTGATTACTGTTTGTGTGTCTGACAAAGTGAAACTACTTATTTTGGCGGATACATTTTATGTATTTTAATATATTCTAAGTTTGACACCTTTTTTTTTAATGCTATGTCAAGGTCCTGCACCACTGTTTATTTTAGTGACAAATAAATAGAAATTTAGTACATTTATATCTATGTGTTAATTTGTTATATTTTGTTTTACAAGTTGATTAAGTGAGATTTGAGTTTATTAATTCAATAATGGTATCAGACTGGTATCAGGTATCAACCAATATGCAAAGTTAATGTATCTGTACTGGAACTGAAAAAGCTGGATCTATGCATCCCTAATGCAAAACCAACAGCAATACATAGCAATGCAAAGCAATATGATCTTTTACTCATATCATGTAGCCCTACCTCCTTCTAAGACTTCTAGCCACGTCCTGCTGTTCTTTTCTCCTCCGTGCCTCGGCCATGTAGGCTTTGATTCTCGCATTGCAGGTTAACAGACTTTTGGCTGCATCAAGGATTTGTTCTCTCTTGGTACTTGCAACCAGAAGCTTGTATGCACCAGCTCTCATTCGCATCTCAAAGTCCATCTTTTCCTGTATATCACAGTCCTAACAAAAAGTCAATGTCAAAGATTAGCAGGGATACTACAAAGCAGACTAATGGTAAATATCAGGTGCAGACTGCAGCCACAAGACAACAGGCAGTGGAATGGGGAGGATAATCACTGCAACACAATTCTCAGGGAAATGAGACGTTATGAGAGATGAAATGGCTGGGAGTCTTCTAAATCACTGCAGGATGGAAGAGCATGGCACAAAAACTACCATAGAACAACAAGAAAAGGGAATATGAGCCTCCACTGCTCCTCCAGTTTCATGAGCAGTGTCTATAAGGCAGGTTTAAAGAATGAGCTGAAACAGGCATGACAAGGGCCTTTATATGCAAGTGGGAGGAGTGTGGAACAAGTATGGTGAATGAAGATGCAGGCTGACCTACACAATGGGACTCACTAGCTAGGAGACCAGATTGAAGAGCTGTGCGGTGATGTCTGAGGATTAAATTACATCAGCTTTTTCTTTGCACAATTTTAGGACCAAAATGTTGTTTTTTTTTTGTTTACCACCAACCAATATTGTATTTTGAATATGCACTTATGTAATGATTATCAAAGAGGTTTGTGAATGTTTAGATCTAAACCGATGAATAATGTTGAAGTTAGAAAGTTAGTAAGAAAAAATGGAAGAGTTCTTTACAAAGACACTATAGAAAGAACTACAGTATTTTTATAGAATGGCAGGGAGACAATCACCACACACTCCCTCAGACATAGTCTACTTGTAGACTACCTGGAATTTCTTAGAAATTTGTCGTATATACAACAAATTCATGTCCTCTATTATCTGCTGAGGGTCATTCAGGCTTGTGCATCGTTTCATGCCTCCTGGTTTCGCCTGAAAGGGATATTAAATGAACGGTTAGGTGGTTAGCAGACACTGAACTAGTCCCAGAATTGAGACTGAGGTCTGGGGACAGGGGGGAAAACATAGCCATCATATATCAAGCGGCTTCATTAACGTAGGACAGCATGTTTGGACTTATAGTTGCAATATTCATTCATCACATGCAACAAAACCCTAAATGACAAAGTAACGGTTTACATTATTATTTTTATTTTATTTTTATTTCGAAAACGGTTAGCTGATATTCCAACAAGGATATTAGCAGTAACTAATTTAATGATAACGCAAATGCCCGAATTAATACCAATAATATATTTATAAAGGCAAAACATTAGATTACACCAGGTTAGTGCAGTAAACAGAAGAATGCTAGCTCGCCACCTGTAAGCTGTAGTTCCCATATCACGCTGCCTTACCATCCGCTACCTTCAGCGAACTCAACCTACCTCATTTTGTAAAAACAACGCACTTTCCCTTATCTTCTTTCTCTTAACTTCCATGGCGAAAGACGAACACGACGACACGGTGGACCTTGCACCAACATTTCGTCTAAAAATTCGTCCGTCCCGCGGTAGATCCATACTGGCTCTTTCCAGGAGAGACAAGCCCCCTCCAGCCCAACAAACCGACAGACTCCGCGACTGTGATTCAGCCAATGGGCTGCGTGCAAACCTCACCGTTGCCTAAACAACCACCGGGTCGTACCACTTTCAAAATTTGAAATGGAGCAGTGGAGATGGAGGTGTCTTGAGTTGCTGGGTGAATATAGTCACCTTACAAAAACCTTCATATCTTAGTAAAATGATATGCGGATGTCTTTAGTATAGTTATTTTGTAGTATTTCCCATTATTAAATAGTATAGCGCTATATTCATAATGTTTTTGGCTGAACTCTCCCGTCTGTGCTCGAATGGTTCGAGCCGATTGTCTGTCGCACTCTGCATCCCAATGAATTTTCAGTCATTCTAACCAAAGCACTGTAGTTCACTGGGACTGTAAGTATTATGACTGTAGCTAGCGAAAGCGGGGTGCTACCATATTTAGATGATCAGACATCACTGGTACTGCACGACGCCGTTAGGTATCTCAGCAAAGATGTCTGTGGCACCCATGTCGCTGTTATTACGGCAGGTTAGCTAGATGTGCTATCGCACCGTCAGGTGGCAACACGACTGTTGAGGGAGGAAAAATCAGAGGAGCCCAGCTAGCCTACCTACCTGTCGAGCAGATCAGAGCGCCCAGCCTGTGAAGCGAAGTGCCCGATCTGATCAAAGACGTAGCTGGTTACTGGAGTCCTGGATATCAGCACGGGATGAGCTTTTATTTTTTATTTTTTTTTTTACGGCGGTTTGATCGGCGGTAGAAGAATAGCTTCATGACTCTGGCTGCACGACTCGGTCTGACATCTAACAGTAACAAGTGAACGCCTCCAGAAGACCACCATAACCAGCCCCCCTCCTTTATGTAAGCCAGCTGAGCTAACCTTAGTTCCAGCTGATAATGACATTGATGTTTTTACATGTTGGTGGAATATAGCTTGTGATTGGAGATCAGAAGCTAGTGCTCTAATAGCTGAATCTGAGTTGTTGTATCTACGTCATGCCCAGTACAGTGGTCGTCTAGGGTTTGTAATCTTGCTCCCACCCTTTAGAATTTTGATGTGTTAAAACTGTAACCTAATTAATGCCATATTAACGTTAGTTAACGTCAATTACTGAAATAACCATGTCTCTTGGTCCAGTGGCATGAAGAGTAGCATGTGATTGTAGTCAGGCGGATGAACCTGTTAGAGCTGGCTGGCAGTGTGTGGGTTCTGCTCCACCTAAATCCAGCTATTCAGGCTGTAGCTAATGCCACAGGATTGTCCTGCCTGTAAATTAGCCTCAAAATGATATTTTAGGGGATCTGATAGAAATTGATGAATGAAAACATGCATTAGAGTGAGGAATACGGACTAGCCCTTTAAAGAGTAAGCATTTGCCATTACCTTGTAATACATGCATCTATAATCAAAAGCCAGAGAAGCATTTGGCCAGCTTAGCCAGACTAACTTAACAGGAATTCAGTTGATTTTTCTAATTGTCTATACGATTACATTTTTGAGATGTAAGTAAACCCATTCAGAGCGGTTTGATATAAGATCCAGTTCTAGAGAAACTCACTAAGCCAGAATTGCTCACAGTAGTGGTGATAGGAAGTATTTATTACCATTTAAAAATACAGTGATGTGAAAAAGGGTGTTAGGACACCCCATGAAAACATTTTGTTTTTTATTTACATATTTAAACATGGACATTATATATGGACATGGATAATCTTTGCAGAAGTCTCTTTAAAAATAATTTGTAAAGTCTAATTAATAAAAATGCTAATTCATTGTGAGGAAAAAGTAAGGATACTCTATGCCCTAATAGCTAGTATTTACCCCATTTGGATGAAATAACCTCCATTAGACATTTCCTATAACTGTCTACCAGTCTCTGACATTGACTAGAGTCTTCCATGCAGAACTCCTCCACTCCTCCATGCAGAACTCTTTTAAGCCTTGTTGCAGCAAAGTGGCTCAAAAACAAGACATTTCCACCTCCATGCTTCACAGTTTGGTATGGGTTTATGTGCTCAAATTCTGTGGTTTGCACCAACCATGTCTTCTGTTACTGTGCCCAAATCATTCAACTTTAGATTCACCTGTCCAAAGCACCTTGTTCCATAAGTCCTGGTCTTTGTCTAGTTTGTCCGACTAACTTTAGCCTTGCTTTGAGATTTCTTTGACAATGGCAAGGTTTTTTCCTCGCACAGTCTCTCTTTGATTGTAGATGCTGTACTTTGAGACCAACTGTGGCTTCCTGTAGATCCTGTGATGACATTTTAGGGCTGTTGGAGACTTTTTACACACCTTTCCTCTTGAGCTGAGCTTGCTAGGACGGTCTGACCTGGCCATGCTGGCAGTTGTTTTAAATGTTCTCGGAGATCTTTTAAATTCCTTCCCAGATCTACAACTAACTTTCTGAAGGCATCAGAAAGCTCTTTGGATCTGGGCATGGTGATGCCACTCACTTCAACAATCAATGGCAAACCAAACTGAATTTCTGAGATTTAATCAAACTCTCATGTGCTTAACCTGATTTTAATTTTAGGTGCTTTAGGTAGTAATAAATGTGGGAGTTTCCTAACTTTTCCTCACAAGAAAACTAAATTTATATTAATTGCATGAAATGAAATTTACAAGAAATTTATTCAGTTTTAAATGACTGATTTACATCTAGGCTGTGCAGATGCGTCTGGATTTTATTAAAAAGAAAAAAAATGAGTGTTGGTTCACTGGCCATTTGGCTATATTTGAGCTGTAGATGATTTCACATCACTCCGCTCTTTGTTTACATCTGAACACGTGGATTATGCAGACCTTTTCACCTCTCATTCTTTGGAGAAGGGTTAAAGAATCTTACCACTCACCACCATACTGAATCACTGTGATGTTATTTCGCCAGGTTATTTCTGACATGCAGCAGAAGTTGTGCACCCGCAACACAACCTTATTTGTGGAGAATGGCCTGGCTTGTGGTGCAGGGGCTCCACCTCAGCTCCCATTTCGCTGCCCTCGGTGTGGAGAGCATGAACGCTTCCACAGCCTGGCTGCACTGAGGGCCCACCTGGAGTACAGCCACACATACCACACCCACCCCAAGCATGACCTCAGCCTCCCAAACAGCAGGGGCCACTCATACCACGACTACACGAAAGACTGCAAAAGGGCCAATGCCAAGACCCAGACAACAAAAGATGCAGGCACCGACACTCATTCTCTCGGGAAGGGGGAGCACAAACTGCCATTGAGCTCTGACCCCTCTTCACTCGAACAGTGTCCAAAGGGGCCTCCATCCCCAGAAAAGAATACAGCTGGCGGGGAGATGCTTGCTGGTACAGAGCTCCTTTCTGTCCCGGTGGCCTCAGTTGGTCAGAGGTTGGAAGGCATGATGAGGACCGCCAATAGTAGCATGGAGCGGCGACTGCTACGGCTGAGTTCCGAACTGGCCCAGACAGACACTGCCCTGCTGTGCGAGCGTGCTCACTCGCACCACCTGGCCCAGGAGCGGCAGGAAGTGCTGGAGCGTGAGCGGGCCCTCAGCAGGCAGGTGGACGCTGCTGTAATGGTCATTGCGACGCTGCGGCAGCAGCTCAGCATGTCCGAACATGAACTGGAGCGCAGGAAACAGTGAGTAATGCACCTCAGACATGGCCTAATAAACAGTGAACAATACACAGCAGAAAAAAGACTTTTATATAGGCAGATAGAGAGATAGTTATTGATTTATGTAAAGCTAACTACCTATGTTAAAATGACTTCAAAATAAATAAATAAGTTTGGTTCAGTTTCAGTTCAGTTTGTGGTGAAAGCAAGCCTATCTGTTTTATTATATAATAATTTTAATATAATAAATTGTTTGGAACTGGTTTTAGGGAAGTGATCACTATTCAGAAATTTCTGGAAGCGGCAGCAGAGCATGAGATGTGTGGGAAAGTGCGATTGCGACGGTTCATCGAGAGCCTCCTGCGACGGATCGCTCTGGCAGAAAGGCTCCTGGAGTACTACCAGAGCACTCCACACCAGCACTACTGCACAGCTCACCCTGTATGTCCCACCTTTCACTGTTGAACTTTGACTACAGTGCAGAGTGCATGCTTCCCAGCATTGATTGTAAAAAGATACATAAAGTTCCTTCTCACTTCTTTGTTATCTATCTAGGGGCCTCCCTCAGCTGATATCGGTCCACAAAGAATAACCAAAAGCAGGTATTGCATGGCTTTTTAGACATTCATAATGCCTTAGTGATGTCGCATGTTTTTGTTTATGCAAGAATATTACAAATACAAAGTAGAATAGAAATAGAATAAACAAAATTAAACATAAAAAGGAGCATGCAGCTAAGCTCTTATAATAATGGACCCCATTGTCCTCGTAAATTGAATAATGAATGTCTGAATTCTTGTGAAAACTGCATAAGTGAGTTTTAAGAAGAGATATCTGTTGGTGAATTAAGCTCATCAAATGTACTCAGGTCATCAGGAAGAGTGCCATTATGGGAAAAGGTTGCTTTTTCTTAAGCCAGGAAGCCGGTATAGTTGACATATTCCTGTTGGCTGATTTAAGGACTCTTGTAACGTGTGAGGTGTAAGGTGTTTGTCGTGGCCTAATTTGCCTTATAAGCCTTGCAGTAGACACACTTTCCCCTATTATTTATTCATTGGGATTGCGCAAGGCTGGTAGAGGATCGTTTTGCTGTAGTTTATAAGTAATGATCCCAATTGCCATAATTTTATAAACAATTTGTGACACTTTGTGTGGCATAGCACTGTTTTATTGAGTTTTATTGAACCTGGAACCAAATATTTATTCAAATAATAAAAATCGTAAATAAATCAAACCAGTAACTAAATAATTCTAATATGACCTTACAACATATTTCTAGTAATATAAAGATATACAGTGTTGTCTAACATTCTTCACACTGCGTTTTAAAAACAAAATACAAAATGAATGATGATTGGATATGCAATGTGGGAGATACAGTGAGCATTGGCATTGGTCCACTGTGCCTATGTATATAGTATATTCTTATAATATATATGTTTTTATGTATGTATGCACATTTTAACAAATGCTTCTCAAAGTGTCAAATCTTAGACTGCAATCTTATACTTTCAATGTAAACCTGTTTTCTTGCAGGTCTACAGGAGAACAGTTGGTCCATGATGAAGAGCAGGCACATGGACGCCAGTCGGGATGGGAAGCATCCAGAGTGTCTGGGGAGAGACTGGGTCATCAGGGCTGGCTCCAACGTAGCAGGTCAGATGGTTATGAGGTTTAAGGGTCTGACCTAAGCCTGAATGTACTGTTTGTTTAAAAGTGTAGCGTATTGAGATTGTATTTTAGGGTAATATGTACACAGAACCTGTACAAAGAAAAAAAAACAACATTCCCGAAATAATATTTAACAATGTTCTTCCTGTATGAGATCCTTTTTAAGATGATGTGGGAAATCAGGCCTACAGACCAAACCCCAGGCTGCACATTGCATCAGAGTGGAAGAAACCTCAGCTTGGGTGGAAGCTAATTAGATGAGGGAGATAAGTGTTGATGAGGAAATTAACATTATGGGTAGATAAAGGCTTGTAAAATAAACAGACGTTTGTGCATACAATCACATAATATTGTGTAACGTAAAATAACTAGCTAACTTCTTTTTTTCTTTATCTTCCATCAATCAAATATAAAGATGTTTGCAGTCTTACAACATTGTCTTCAAAAATATTAGCTGTGTCCAAAACTGGGCAGATCACTTTATAGAGCACCATAATAGGAAATTATATAAATAAATCTATATTGTGTATATAGAATTAAACAAGGTAGTGAATGATTTTGGACATGCATGTGAGCTCATAGCTGTGCAACAAAAGAGTGTGTTGCATAAACAAGAGAAGCTTTTTTGACAAGATGAGAAATATTTCAGGCTTTCTGGCAAGATTGTATGTATGTTGCTCTTGTGGAAGCAAAGTAGAAGTTCCTAAAATTTTTAAAAGAAGGACATCACCAGATATTGTCAATAACCAGGACGAAGTCTAAGCGCAAACGTTGATAGCTAGTTGCTTTTTTGTTACAGAATAAATATTTGAAGACCATGATTTAGGAGGCTTCTTTTTACTTGATTTTGGTATTTTTCTCAGAAGTCAATGTACCAGAGATTCTTTACAACCCTTCAAGAATGTTTCTTTTGACAATTTTAATCTTCCATTAAAATGCAAAATAATAATACTAATAATAAATTAATAAATTAACAAATTTACAAGTAATCCCATGTTTCACCTATCATTGAGTGTAAATGGTCCTGGAGAAACGTTGTTTCGTTTCACTGTGTACTCTGTATGTAGGTGAAATGACAATAAAACCCCACTTGACTTGACTTGACTTGAAATGCTCAGCTAGCTCAGAGACCCTATCCGGTACATCACGGTACACTCTTAAATTAAAGGTATTTTATATGGTACTTTGAGGGATGCCAAGAACCTTTGGTTTCCTAAAGAACCATGTTTGTAATAGAAATGTGGTATGAACAATTTATATTAATTCCCTAATTTTCTCACTAATTTAGCTGAACCATTTAACCCAACCACTCACTTGGACTCCCCCTATCACCTGCAGTGCTCCTGACACTAGGAGGGTAAGGACGAGCACATGCATCTGATACATGTGCAGTCAGCCACTGCCTCTTTTTGAGGCAGTGCAGCATCACTAGGCAGCCATTGTGCACTGGATCTCCATCTCTGATACATCAGCCATCAGCCACTCAGGCTCTGGCTGCTGATGGTGAAATGGCATGGGCCATAGTGTGGGAAGAACCTTTAATACAGACATGTTTCTTTATAGAACCAAAAGTGGTTCTTCTATGGCATTTCTCAAAGAACCATCTAAAGCAGGCTAAGGAAAATGCATTTCGGTTCACATTAATATTAAACTTTTTATGTTGAAGAAGCATTTAAACTCCACCCAAGAAGGAGCTTCTTCCACCCTCAGATCATTGTCCTGGTCTGTGGGGATGAATAATACTGAGTTGGGTTTCGTACCACTCTTCTCAACTAAAAATAGTATTTAAGTCTGCGCTCTGTCGGCTCCTGTGGTGTCCAGTTATGGCATGTCAGTGTTTTGATACTCAGTAAATTCACCCTGTGGAAATATCGTTACACTCCATCTGTGAGAGCTCACTGGTGGCATGGCACACTGGTGGCACAGGATGAAACTGCCCTTTAAATCTGTCACAAACAGCTACCAAAGTTAGCGGTTTACATTCTACAGAAAAATAAACTGATTCTAATCTTGTGCTCACTGAATGCTTCATATCTAACCAATTCTCAGCTCTTGCAGTATGAATGTACCTTATAATATTCAAAACACAACCAATCCTGTCATGCATTGGTCACAATCTGTAGTATCTTAAGCTTGCAGTTAGTTTGTGTTTAACTATGTGTTAGTAGAAAACAGTAATATCCAAATATTCTATTTGTTTGTTGATCTCCAGTATTTACTTTGGTCTCGTTTTGAAGGTGCTGATGCACACTATGAATGTCTGAGATACTTTCTGAACGCATTAATGCACATAACCTATATTTTAGTGGTGCTATTGCTTGGGAATGTCTACCAGCGTCCCAAACAATGTAGTCAGTATTCTGTGAAATGCCTCCTAACAAAATTTCACTTTAAGGGTGAAAATATCTTTGATTGGCAATATGAGCTCAACTCATGTTTCATATTAAAAGAAGCAGGTTATTGAGTTGTATAGTCAGTGATGCTTTACTGGAACTCATCTCCCATATGCTGATAATTATTAATTTTACATGAAGGTGAGTGGGTTAAAATCAAGGTTAAAATCTTTTAAATCAAGGTTAAAATCATTATAGGTAAGTAACTAGAGCAATAGCACTTATTGTCTTAACCTTAATTTTGGCAAATTTGTGTAGCAGTTGTAGCAGAATATAGTAGCCTACATTTTATGTTGCAAAAGTTCAGATGAAGCTTTAACAATTCAGTTGTTACATATTTTGCACCTTGTTTCTAAATTATTATTATTATTATTATTATTAATCATTTAAGTTGAAATTATTATGTATAGTTGTGGAACACCATCACAAAATAATAGAAAAAATATTGTATTTTCTAACTTTTTAATTCTTCATATGTTCTTCATTCTATTTTGTTAAATGGTAATCTGACTTTGTACTGTTTGTGATTTATGGTGGAGGTGCAGTCCTAGAACAGTGTTCTCACCATCAAACATTGGTGTAATGTAAACTAGGGCTGCACTATAGTGACTTAATAGTCGACCACTGAGTCCTTGCGGTTGTGTTCTGTGATCACATTCATAATTACAGGATTTGTGTTCAGTGTGTTTCAGTACTCGAGTACTTACTGGAAAGGAATTTGAGACAAAGGTGTATGATTGCTGCCTGCATCAGAAAATTAAGGCTAGGAACAGCCCAGACTGCTGCTAGTAATCAGAATAGTCCATTACTGCATATCAGCTACTAACTGACAACAACTGGGTCTTGGCTACTAGAATTATATTAGGGCTGTACAATATGAATAAATGAAAAACTAGTTTTGGAATTACATTGCAACATATTGTGATTTGGATACACTTTGCAATATATTAGAAATGCTCTGGTGAATCAGTAATTGACCTAAAAATGTATTTACTTACTGGTGACAAATGTTCGACCCTATTGAAAGTTATTTGTTTTTCATTTAAAATTATATTTAGTAGCTTTAGCCTTAGTTTATACATTGTCAATGTTTCTATTAAACGTTACACTACGAAAAGGTTTGTACTTGAAAAATATCAGATATTGGCATTCAATCACAAAATTAGTTCATACTAAATACATTGTACAGCCCTAATTCATGGTGTTAAAAGAACACACACAGTTTGCCTTTCTGACTCTCTGTTATAAGGAATATTATAAATGATGACTTGAATTAGTAGCTATAAGTAGCTACTAATTAAAACCTGAAGGTTTTTTTAAGTAGGTTGGTGAATAAAAGGCGACAATACACTTTTTTATGGAGAAGGTGGCAACTTTGACCGTTTACATCTGGCCACTTTGTGCATCTTCAGTATCATGATTATATCTAAATAAGGCCAAGCTACATAAAATATGTTATAGCAGTGTAAACGCATCTGTCTCTCCAAAAAAACAACAAACACATCTGCATATTCCGTTCCGATTTCAGTCTGGCTAACCGGAGACGCATTTGACTACCCTGTAAATGCATGTGGCTAAAATTTTATCAGGATACAGTCCAGATACTAGTCACATGAAGTGACCAGGTGCAAAGGGGTCTTCTAGTATTAATGCTTATTTGTTAGTAAAAGACTAAAAGACTAAACTACATATGAATGGATGATATATGAGTAGGTTTGTGGTGTTGTGGATAAATTGTTATCAGCTACATGAGCTGTGCACTGGCACTATTATTATTACAATCTTGTTCTGTTCTTTGTGGTTCCCTCAAGTTTTGTTGATGCTCTCTTCTGTGACGGGCCTACAACAGTAAAGAAGAGACCCATAATAGTGTTGAGAGGCATGAAGTCTGTTCATTGTATATTGTGAGTGAGCATGCTATAGAAGTTCTGTAACTAGTGCAATATGTGAAAATATATTTTTGAGAGAAATCATGTTAAGATGATTGAGGTGGCTTAAAAAAGAAGTCTAGGTACACCATATGGTCAAAAGTATTTGGACACCTACATGTTACCCCTGCAGGAGCTTTCATGACATCCCATTATGAATCAATAGGCATTAATATGGAGTTGGTCCCCCCTTTGCAGCACTAACTGCAGGTTTGGAATTTTACATGGTCTAACACTTAATGGCTAAGTTGCTGCAGTTCCAAGATGCTTCTACTTTTCAGTAATACCACTCACAGTTGATGTGGAATATCTATAAGGGGAGTAATATCACCCACTGGGTTGTTGCAATAGTGGTATCCTATTACAGCACCACACTCAAATTATGTGAGTTCTCAGCAGACTGCGTGGCTAGCTGCTTAAATTCAATACTTGTCCCAATACTTTTGTCCATATAATGTGTCTGGAAGATGTTGTGCAATCATTCATGTACAGTATAAGCTAAATGAAGGTATACTCTGAAGGACAATCAAAAGTTAGACTAATCTAAATAACTTTCTGTTTATTCATTTATGGATCCTAGTTTGACACCCTAATCTGACTATCTGATTTGACTTCACTGCTTTGAATGTGCCATGCTGGTTTCTGTTAAAATCGTCAAGCTTTGTTTTTGCTACATTGCATATCCAACTTGTGTGTGCCTTTCTCTCTGAATCTTGTCGTTGTTATTACACATGCAACACTGTGAGGTACTGCAGGATCTGTGCTGTTCTGTGTGACCTTCTGACAAATAAAAATGTGATTATTAATGATATTAAAGGTATTGACTTGTCATTGCTATCTATATATACATAAATATTACCCAGCACTGTGGCAATTACAGTTGGTTTATTAAACTCTCAATATCAACCTGGCTGTCTTTCTCTCTCTTTTTTTTTAGGCTCACTTTCCTCCCAGCCACATATTCTCTGTTCTAGGTTTCAGAATCAGTCAGCATTGAAGCTTTCACTATGATTCAGTAATGTTTTGAAATTAGGAGGCCATTCCACTAGAGGGCATCCTTGCGCTTATCCTGCATGCTAGACCTGGCCCAGTGTCCAAAAAGTATCATAGTGTGAAGAATGGCTGAGGATCGCTGAACCATTTTAAAATTCAGATTTATGCTAAGATGCTTTAAGGAAACCCAGCCCTAACTAAAATTCTTCTTCATGAGGCACTGAAGAATGTATTTGCTACCAGTGTTAATGCATTGAAGCTCCATTTATACCAGTATGTAGATTAAGGAGACGAGATGGTTATAACCTGTACCCCACTTGAGTCAGATCATTTATGATTCTGCTGATCATGATGATGGTGATGGTGCTTATTTTAAGATGTGAGAAGGAAGAAAGTCATGCTATAGGGAAGTTCAAAATGTGTGGCAAACGTTAAGAGGCATAGCTCAGTATTTAAATATGCATACAGCTCCAGATCTGGACAGCTTGAATAAAAAAACATTTCATATATTCAAAGAACATTTAATTGAAGAAAAAGACCATTTTAAAATACAGTTTTTTAATTATCATTTATTGAAATGTGAAAACATTATACAACACCAGCTTGTGTGAAAGTAACTGTCCCCTTAGTTACTTAGTCAGTTGCCCAAATTTAATTGATTTAATTGGGAATTAACTAGACCCACCCATGCTTGATTACTCAGAACCCTATTAAATCTAAATATAGCTTTTCTAGTGTGGCTAGACCACATTGAAAGCTCTTAACAAACAAGTGGATTATGCCACAATCAAAAGAGATTCCAGAAGAGATAAGAACGTTTATTTAAAGTTATTTAAATATATCTGTCTAAACGGTTACAAAGCCATTTCCATGACTCTGGGAATGAACAACAGTGAGAGCCATTATCTCTAAAGGGAAAACTTGGAACAGTGCTGAATCTTCCCAGAAGTGACTGAAAGTCGTCCAAGAGTGCAGTGACAAAGGTTACTTAGGAACCCAGAAGAAATTCCAAAGAACTGCAAACTTGTCTCAACCAAGGTCAGCGATCATGATTCATTCACCATTAGAAAGAGGCTGGTCAAAAATGGAGTTATGCCATAACTTGTTATTGGGAACAGGACCACGCCTGAACTCCTCTACTCATTCCTCTTACCCTTTATATACCTCGCTTCTCGGTCCAGCAATGTGTTGAACACACTTCGCACTAACCTCTTCTCCATCTTCTCCTTTTTTTCCATCATTCACCACACCAATGGAGGTGCCACGACTTCATGTGCTGACCACAGCCAAGCCAGACTCGGTAGAACTGGAGGGTGAAGGTCCACACTAGCAAAAAGGTATTAACAAGAGACTTGCAGGGTGAACCAAGAGGAACATAAAGAGTCATCTTTGCTTGCTGATCCCCAAGCCTTTTGTGGGGATCAGCAACATTGAAACAATGTTTTGTGGATTGAAAGTGTTTTTGTTGGTGTCTGGTATTAAGATAGCACTGCACTCCACAATGAGAACATTCTAACAGTCAAACATGGTGGTGGTAGGGTGACATTGTAGGGTGATGTTGTACTGCTGTTCTAGGGCCTAGCTGACTTGCGGCAATTGATGAAATCATAAATTTTGCTCTATACCAAACAATTATGCAGGAAAATGTCTAGGCATCAGTATGTGATCTGATTTTAAAAGCCACTGATACAGTGAGTCCAAGAAGTATTTGATCCCTTGCTGATTTTCTTTGTTTGCCCACTAATAAAGACACTATCCTTCTGCACTTTTAATGGTAGATATATTCTAACATGGAGAGACAGAATATCAAGACAAAAATCCAGAATATAATTTTAAAGAATATATTTTAATTAATTTGTATTTCAATGAGGAAAATAAGTATTTGATCCCTCTTGCCAAACACACTCAATACTTAGTGGCAAAGCCTTTGTTTGCAAGCACAGCGGTGAGACGTTTGTTGTAGTTAACCACAAGTTTAGCACACACACCAGGGGGAATTTTGGCCCACTCTTCTTTGCAGATCCTCTCTAAATCATGAAGGTTGGTGGGCTGTCGCTTGGCAACTCTGACCTTCAGCTCCCTCCATAGATTTTCGATCGGATTGAGGTCTGGCGACTGGCTGGGCCACTCCATGACCTTAATGTGATTTTTCTTGAGCCAATCCTTTGTTGCCTTTGCTGTATGTTTAGGGTCGTTATCCTGTTGGAAGACCCAACCACGGCCCATTTTCAGATCCCTGGCAGAGGGGAGGAGGTTGTCCCTCAGGATTGTGCGGTACATGGCTCCATCCATCTTCCCAGTGATGCGGTGAAGTAGCCCTGTACCCTTGGCAGAGAAACACCCCCAAAACATTATGCTTCCACCTCCATGCTTGACGGTGGGCACAGTGTTCTTGGGGTCATAGGCAGCATTTTTCTTCCTCCACACATGGCGGGTGGAGTTGAGGCCAAAAAGTTCAATTTTGGTCTCGTCTGACCACAAAACCTTCTCCCAATAACTTGGTTCATCTTTCAAATGATCATTGGCATACTTGAGGCGCGCCTCCACATGTGCTCTCTTCAGCAGGGGTACCTTTCGGGCACTGCAGGATGTGAATCCATTGTTGCGCAAAGTGTTGCCAATTGTTTCCTTGCAAACTGTGGTCCCAGCTGCCTTCAGGTCATTTGCTAACTCCTGCCGAGTGGTTGCAGGACGATTTCTGACTGTTCTCAGCATCATTGCCACCCCACGAGGCGAAATCTTCTTTGGAGCACCGGGCCGAGGTCTGTTGATTGTCATGTTATACTCTTTAAACTTTCTGATAATTGCACCAATAGTTGTTACTTTCACATCCAACACCTTACTAATCTTTTTGTAGCCCATTCCAGCTTTGTGAAGGTCAACAATTCTGACTCTGAGGTCCTGTGACAGCTCTTTGGTTTTACCCATGTTGGAGACTTGAAATCTGTGTGATCTGTCTGATTCTGTGGACAGGTGTTTTTCACACAAGTGATTAGTGAGAACAGGTGGCTTCAGGTCAGGTAACAAGTTGATTGGGAGTGTCTAACTGGTCTGTAAAAGCCAGAACTGCTAATGAATACTAAGGGATCAAATACTTATTTCACTCCATGAAATACAAATCAATTAATATATATTCCTTAGATTTATTTTCTGGATTTTCTTTTTAATATTCTGTCTCTCCATGTAAGAATACATCTACCATTAAAAGTATAGAATGATCATGTCTTTATTAGTGGGCCAACGAAGAAAATCAGCAAGGGATCAAATACTTCTTGGACTCACTGTATATGTGTCATTCACAAATGCCCTGTCCAAATTAAGATGCTTTGTCGGGACCTTAAACAGTCAGTTCTTTCATAAAAGGCCTCCAATGTAACTACTGTGTACAAAAGTTGGTGTACAAAACAACTTTTTCACATTTTCTCACCTTCAGTGTATCATTTCCGTGCCACTTCACAATTATGTGCTATGTTGTGTTGGTCTATCACTTAAACCCACTATAAAATCAAGTCACTGCCACTGTAAAATCAAGTAATTTTTTAAAATCAGGAGAGGGACTATATTCTTTCACAGTAATGTGAAGGCATGCTCTTCAGTTATAGGATGTGTTTGGTTGCCAGTTATTACATTTATGCAGGCAAATACTTGGGTGATATAGGTTTTACAAAGCATTTTTCTTCACAAAATGAAATGATAAAATCTGTATTTCCTCATGTTGTCATTGTCTTTTAGACAGATAGATCCCCTTAGTGTCATACAAACAAAAGTAAGTAACAGTGGTGTTCACACATCATAAACAGCAGTAAAAATAGAAAGAATTAAACTAAGCTTTGAATGCAACAATAACATTAAATATAATCAAATGCAATATATGGCATATATATAGAAGCTGAGTATAAATATAAAATCTGAAATTTAGACCCTGTTTACACTTGGTCACTTCATGTGACTAGTATCTGGATTGTATCCTGCTAAGATTTCAACCACATGCATTTACAGTTGGTAGTCAAATGCGTCTCTGGTTAGTTAGACTGAAATCTGATCACTATGTAGTAAATTTGCAATTTAAAATTGCAATACAAATATTACAGGAGTTTCGGTTGTTATGGTTGTTGAATGCATTTTGGAGGGACGGATGCATTTACACTGTGTTAATGTGGCTCAAATGCATCTCAGACCACCACCTGAAGTGGATTGAGCAATCGGATCTGTATTCGTTTTAAGTGAGTCTTGGGTGTGTTTACATTTGCATTTTTATGCAGCTTGACCATATCCAGATATAATCATGATACTCAGGTGTAACCAGGTGTAAACAAGGTTATTTCAGCACCGTATAAAAGAACATGCAGTCATTCATGTTTTAATGACAGTATTTGATTTTCCATTTTGTCAGGTAAAATAGTATAAAAACATAACTAATGCATGTGTGTCCTTAGCAGTTATTCAGTAATTATTATATTAAATCAGCTTACAATGGCAAGGCTATCAGGCATAATAAATTTTTTTTTTTTTATTTTACACCTTTTAAAATAAGAATAGAAAAACAAACAATTCTGCTTATTTAAATGACATTATAAAAGGTTAGGGACATTTTTCCCAATTGCAAGAGTTACTATTCGCTCTCCATTCATTTCATTCTAAAAACAAATAGGATCATATGGCATCTGCATGGAATAAGGGCTCCCAACCTGACACTGTAATCAAACACCTCAGATAAAACAAGTGTAGTTTACCCATTTAGATAACACGTCAGTGGAGACGATGAATGAAGGACAGGCCCGTTGCCTGTTTAGAATTGAGGCCCAGACACAGAAAAAATAAACCTCCAGTAGAGAAACCACACATTAGCCCTGTTTTCCTCATTAAACAAGCAAAGATGTAAGAGGGATGCCTAGAAAGCTAGAAAACTAATAAAAAAGGCTAATAAAGAGCTATAATTGGCACCAGCTGAAAAGAAACAACAGTGGCCGGCTTCACTAGGGAAGCGCTTCAGAGCTCAGATGCTTTCTGTGTGTGTCTCTGTGTTGAGCTCTTGAAGATCAGAGAATCTGTTGGCTGGGCTTTGGAGTGCTCCGCTCCCATTGTTTTCATTGTATTTTTGCTGTAAGACCATTCGGAGCACTGGCCTTGTGCAGGGAGCAGCCTCTGAAGCCCAGACTGACGTCATGCATTACATTAAGCATGCCAGGACCATGACCTCACATTTCCATTTTTCAGATGATTACTGCATAACTGAGGCCATTATAACAAGTTTTATTTTAGCCCAATAAGGAATACATTTGAACAGGTTTGCTCACTTTTCAGTCAATGTAGATTAGCTGCTAATTAAATATGCCCAGTATTGTAAGTTCTGGACACACAGACGTTATATTCACTTGTTTGTGTCAGAGGTCATTCAAGCTGTAGCTCACTAAGAATTTCTAAGAAGAAGAGAATTTAGGGCCATCCGACATTCAGAGTCATGACTGTAAATAAACAGAGTCTCACTGGGAGACCTTTATTTGTTTTTACTGGCTGTGAAGAAACTATCACAAGCTTTGCTGAGATTATCAAGCAGAAAGGGATAAATAAAGACGGAAAGCCAAAATACAGAACTATTATACTGTATATAGCCGGTATTATTAGGCAGCTTGAAGCACTGCCACTAAAAAAATCACCACTTGGAGTATTCTTAGAAAAAAAAGACACTGAATTCAGCTACTTGGAAGTACACCCAGATAATCTCCATGGACACACTTTCAATAGATTGGGTACTCTGGAACAGCTGCACATAGATGTTAGACCACCATGCCCAAAAACCAAGCATCATCTATTCCAGCACTGGTTTGTGAAGCAGGGAACTGCTTTCTCTGGAGCAATGGAGCTTCTTTCAATACCTATAGGATGAGCACGAGTGGTGTTTGTGATCCAGAACTGATCATTCAATATTGCTGACTGACCTCATTAATGTTCTCTTGGCTAAATGCAGTCCGATCCTCACAGAAGTGTTTTAATATCTAGTGAAAAGCTGATCAGCAAAAGTGTCAGCAAAAGTGTACACAAGGGGAAAAGGCTTGAAGAATTTACATGATTTAGGCGTTTGTTTGGTTTCACCTAAATGATGTTGCTCATTATGTTGCGTCAACACAAATAAAATAAATAAATTATCTCATGCCCACATTTAAAGCTTATTAATGCAATGTTTGTTTTTCCATGATTCATCCATCCAGACATTTTCTTATCTGCTTCTTCTTGGGCAGGGTTGTGGTGGTTCCAGAACCTACTCAGGGTGATTAGGTGCAAGACTGGAATACCACATGGACAGGGTGCCTGTCCATTGCAGGCTACCACACACAACCAGTAGCACAGCCAATTCACCTACCATGTGTGTTCTTTGTGGGGAAACCAGAGTACCTGGAGAAAACCTGCCAAATGCACACACAGCTTGTCTATTCTCTGTAGAGAAATATTGCCAATAGAATAGGACTCTCTGGAACAGATAAACAACCTATTGGCACCATGCCTAATGCCAGGTGTGGGCTAGAAGAGTATTAAGCCTTGAGCTGTGGATCAGTGGAACTGTGTGGAACTTCTCTAGAATGATGGTGCTCTTTTCAATACTTTTGGGATGAGTTGGGGATTTGGGGATAAGGTGGGGTGCTGATCATCCATCATCCTGACTAGCAGTTAAGAGGTGCAGGGGGTAAATGGGGACATGCAGGTGTATAAGGGAATTGAGACAAGTATTGGTATGCTTACTCAGATTCAAGGTAGACTCTCATGAGAGATGTTAGATCTTAGCTCCCAGGGGGTACCTTGGATTACTGTAATGTTGACCATCTGATCACCTTAAATTTTAATCTTAATCTTTTTAGGAGATGCTGTGTGTTCCTCTCTTTTGTCTCTGTCACATAGCCTGAAGATAGATAACCCTAGAAGGAATGGTTATCCTTAGTCGACCTAGACGACTCTTTTTGATATATATATATATATATATATATATATATATATATCCATGTACTGCTTTCCCTTTATTTGTTATGGTCTTCTGAGCCGGTCGTAATGTGATGTGAACTTGCCATTGCTTCTTGTTGCATAGCTAAGACTTTTTATAGATACAGTGTGTGTATGTGTTTTGTTGTGGGTGTGTACATAAATGATGATGGCTTGGAATGAGGCATATGAGAATGACCGCATGAACAGAGATGACTAAACTGTGAACATTTCTGTTGCTATAAATATCACAGATTGGCCAAATATTCACATGCAAATCATGAGTCATTACTGCATTACTAAATAACCCTCCTTTTCTGTTTAGGAGAAAATGTTCATGTCATCTTGTTTGAAAAAACATTAGTTCCACCTTTTCTCCTTTCCCCCCATACAGTATTATGTATCGCTGCTGTCCAATACATTTTTTTTTGTTTTTGTCCGTTTTTTGTCCATGGTGTGGACCATGGTGTGTACAGCTGCTTCGTACACTGTGTGAATAATTCTGGATAAGTAGACCAAAAGAAATACCCTAAATTATCTAGGAGTCTAAATTAAACACCCATTCTTCCATCACTTCCATTTAAAGTTAAGAACATGTTTGCCTTCTGTAAAATTCCCATTTTGGAGATTCATGCATTAAATTCCTTTTCAGGTTTTCTTGAGTTGTGTTACGTTTGGAGTGTTTTATCTTACAACAACAATAAATAGTGCGTCATAAGGCAACATTGTCTAAACATCAGAGTGTCAACAGAACCTTTGTGTCATTATTTTTGTAATGTTTTTCCACATCATTTATACACCAGCTGTGCATTCTGTTGTTATGATAAATGGACCAATAGAAATAGTCTCAAGTTACCTGGATTAAATCCTTTTACCTTGACTTGCATTGAAAGTAAATAAGCTATTTTTAAGAGTAAATAAAAATATAAAAAAAGTAAATACGCTATTATATATATATATATATATATATATATAATTTGTATATATACTTCAATAGCACTGCTGGGTTTTAACTACTCATACCACCTCCACCATGTCATTGTCACTGCAGTGCTGAGAATGACCCCTCACCTAAATAATACCTGCTCTGTGGAGTCCTGAACATTGACAAACATGGTGAAAGGAGGCTAAGGAAATATGCAGGGAAGCAGATGGACTACAGTCTGTATTTATAGAACTACACAGTACTCTTGTATGGTAAGTGGAAATATGATATGATGACCAATGAGTAGGGAGGTGGTGTTAATGTTATGGCTGATCAGTATAAGACAAACCAAGTCACAAAAAAATACAAATCAAATTTATGTCTCTTACAAAAGACTAAAAATATTTTGTAATAAACAACAACAAAGAAAAAAAACATTTTATTCAGTATTATTTTTCTTTTTTTATTTCTATGCGTTATTACTGAGTTTTAGTTTTCATCACTTTTATTTTATTAACCATTTTTTGTATTGTTTTTTCTTTGCATAATTCTTAATTGTATTATTTTACTATCAATATTTTGTTTTTTTAGTAGTAGATATATTTGTAAACCTGTTTTAGTAGTTATTTTATTATTCTAATCCCACCACAGCGCCTTTTACTACTCACACAGATGACTGGCCTTGTTTCTTTAAGTGCAAATATTTGTTGGGGGAAATGCATCTAGGTCTACACATTTTAAGGGCTTTTGGGTAATGGTGAGGAGGAGGAAGAAAACCCCTGGGGTTTGTGCCCTGTGCCCTGTGCGTGAGAAGTCTGTTCTATATGTTCCCTCGCCTCATTAAGGAAGGGGACTATGGGTGTTGTAGTACAGCCTCTCTAATAATCATGCCTCCACTTCGTTTATTTCATTTCAGAACGAAAGAGATTTTTATCTTGAACAAAGTTCTTACATGGTGAGAAATAAACAGCGGGGACGCTAGTGCTTTGGCCCTGAAACGACTGGACTGGCACCGACTTCTTTTCACACGGAACTACATATCCCAGAATTCCGAGTCCTTCGTGCTGCAATGTCGTCACTGCGGACGTGAAGATCAGATCCCTGTACATGGGGATGCGAAGCTGATGAATGGTATGGGTTTCACAGAGCTAGCAGTTGTGCATATTTTGTTTTTAATTATTGGTCGCCGTCACGTTTGACTCAGGTGGGCGGTTGGCTGCGTTTGGGGTTCTGGGGTGTCGATATCTGCTGGAGCTCCGTGCGGATCACTTGAACTGGGCTCGCTTGGCTAACGGTCAGGGCGAGCGAGAGTGGCTTTGGGCTTCGGGTTAGTTCTGTCGTTATGATGCCTCGGGACAACATGAGCTCCCTCGTTCAGAAACTAGCCAGGCAAGCCCTCGCCACCTTCCGCAGCCACGCCGCCGCTGCTGGAGAGACCAAAGCGTTCATGGAGAACCAGAGCAAGCTGAGGAGTCTCCTGGCCCAAGTGAAGGCGGCAGATTTGAAGATTGTACCCAGGTGTGCGGACAGCTCGGTGCCTGCTCACTCGCTGAGTCCTCCTGTCACCTACATGCACATCTGCGAGACAGACGACTTCAGCATGGGTGTCTTTCTGCTCAAACACGGGACCTCAATACCGCTCCACGACCACCCAGGAATGTACGGCATGCTGAAAGTTCTCTACGGCAAGGTCAGGATCAGTTGTTTTGACAGGTTGGACACGTCGCCTGAGAGCGCCAGCGGGGGGCAGTTCAACCCACCACTACTGCCCTTCCAGAAAAGCTCTTTAAGGCCCTCGTTGCGTCGATCAGTCGGGGAGTACACGGAGGAGAGCCCCCCGTGTGTCTTATCTCCACACAAAGATAACCTTCACCAAATCGAGGCCGTGGACGGTCCAACCGCCTTCCTTGACATTTTAGCACCTCCGTATGACCCGGATGACGGCAGAGACTGTCACTATTACAAAGTGCTGCAGCAGGGGTCAGAGGGGGGCGCTAAAAGTGCAGAAGGTCAGGAGCAGACTGAGGTGTGGCTCATGGAGATCCCACAGCCCAGTGAGTTCTGGTGTGGTGGTGAACCGTACCCTGGGCCAAAAGTTTCTCTCTGAAGGAAATGAACACGAGCCAGCACTGGAAAAAAGTGATGCACTGAATGAGTTTGATTGTAAGGTGTAAATCATTTCCACATTCATTAAATACGTCGACTCATTTTTGTCTCAACTCAAGTGGGTTGATGTGGTGTGTGTATTTATGTGGAATTGAAGTACACATTAAAATCAATTCAATCAATAGGTCAGTTCAGTGCAGCACTTTAACCCCCCAGTGTAACTGTTGGCCATACAACACAGTCTCAACTGCAAGAAAGACTGGAACAGTGGTCCGAACAGTTGTACGTGAAAAGCTTGTTGGCTCTTCAATCAGCAGTCAGTGCGTTCCTGACTAGAGGTTGGACTGTGGACTCCGTGAGCGACATCAGTTTTTTTGAACTGTTATAATCTGCTGCTCTCTCGCGCCATTTCAGTTGGGATTTGGCCTGTCTGGCTATGATGAAGGCCCCTTTTGCCTGTTTTGTTAATGTGTATAAATATTGATTATTTCAACGCAAACTGCTTCTAGACTCTTCATTTGAACGCTGGTTTCCACAAGTATGAGAACTAGGCCAGTCACTGTCCTTTCAGATGTGGATTGTGAGCCGGAACGGGACTGTTTACATGGTTGGTAGTACATTAACAAAAAGTTTCAAAGTTCCTCTAACTTTGCACCTTTTATTGTCTTTTCTTTTAATTGAGTGAACTCCGTCCTGGTAGTTAAGCATGATGCTATAACTGATAATGTAGATGAGAAATGTGTATTTGCAGCACTCAGCTGGAATATCGTAGCTCTGTATTCCCAAACAAGCTAAGCTCTTTAAAGTAGCAATAATGGTGTTTTTATTTGCCAGGAGTTTGGAAGGGAGTCAGAGCATTCCTAACATAGACTTATAACACACACTTTTTATTCCACCTAATTTTAGAAGGGGTGGGTCTGATGAAATTAAGCTTAAGAGGCTGCCTTGTTGCAGTTTCTTGCTGGTAAGTTAAAAAAAAAGGAGTCATTTTGATGCTTTTCCACCAATGATCTTTACATTGCTGGAAACCTTTTTTATATATGACTCTTTAGAGCACCAAAAAGATTTCCACTATTACTATTTGACTTTATAAGTCAAAGAACTCTTTTTGCTGAGAACATTTTTAGATATCACACTAATTTAGGATGATTATGAGTGCCTACATGTGCAGAATCTCAAGTCCTATGGAAGTTGTGTACAGGTCACTTTCAGTGAAACGTTCTTTCATTAAAGAACTGTTCCTTTAAAACCTGTACCTAGAGCGTGTCTGCACACTCGATCACACTGTTAGTGCCTTTTCCTGCTCTACCACACCTATCTCAACCAACCAGCTAATTCCCAACCATGGTCCTGGTCCTGGGGTACCCCCTGTCCCACACTGTTTAGTGCTTTCCTGCTGTAACACACTCGCTTGAACTCATTTGACTTTTTCAGTATCAGGGATCCCGATCGCATCTTGGTGTTACATTTACATTTATGGCATTTAGCAGATGCTCTTATCCAGAGCGACTTACAAGGTTACTGGTATTACAGAGGTGGGTCAGTGTAGTGTTAGGAGTACTGCCCAAGGACTCTTATTGGTGTAGCTCAGCATAGTCACCCAGACCGGGAATCGAACCCCAGTCTCCCACATGGTGTGGTAGCTCAGTGGCAGGTAGTGGTGTTATCTGTTGCGCCACACCAACCACCAAATGTGTTAAAATCATCTAAAAAAAACTCTCTAATCTCGAATTAATTTCTATTTGGGTTCTTAACTATGTTCTACTATTATTATTACCCATTATTCTTATCATTCTCTATTATGATTATATCAGCACACTTGAGCAGAAGAAAAGTCTTATGTGGTGGTACAGTGAATTTTTCGTTTGTTTTTGTTTTGTTTAAGGTTTCTCCCTCCAGCCCTGAGGGAGATTTTTCTTACCACTGTAGCCCTTGACCTGTTGCCCTGTTTATGTTTTTTGATCTTTTGTCCTATTACTGATTTCAGTAAAGCTGCTTTGTGACAGTTGTAAAAAGCAATAGACAAATAAGTTTGATTTGGAATTGGATCAAGCGTGACAAGATCAGAGAGAGCACCCAAACATGCAGGACATGGGGTGCTCCAGGACCACGGCTAAGAACCACTGGGCTACTTAGTAAACCTTTATTACCTTTGGTGAGTTGTAGCAGGGAAATTAAACTCAACCAGTGTTTCTCTGGAGTACCGCTTTCCCTGAAAGTGTTTTCTCTGCTTCCAGCATGCCTGATACCCCTCATCAGCTTATTATCAAGCCTCCCTTGAGGTGAAGTGTGTATGTGTCAGAGCAGAGGAAATACTAAACTATGCAGGACAGTGATACTACAGAGCCAAGATTAAGAAATGTCACTAAACTGTGAAAGGGATTGACTGAAAACCACTGGTCAAAGATTCCCCTCTAGTGGTGTGAGTATGTAATGCAGGACACATCTTCAAACCTGTGCTTGTCTTGCCACAACCGCTGGCTTCTGTGAAGAATCCAGTGTGTGTTTATTTGTCCGTGTACACACGTAAATTAGCAGGTTGTAACAGATTTTGCCCCATGTCTTTTATGTACAGAACAAAAATAAGAAGGGCACAATAGGAACAAATTAAAGCTCTCAGGAAAGGCTCAGTTTCCCAAAACAGATCAGCACAAAAAAGTAGGAGCTGGTATCATACTGACAGTTCGGATAATGGTGACATGTCAGATTTGAAACAGGAGCTCAGTATCGTTTCATTCCATACAACAAGCCACCCTCATCTGAGAACCATTGCAAACATCATCAGTGATCAGTCATCAAAGGGTTAAGCAGTAGACTTATAGAAAGTTCAGTTTCAAGAACCAGAAGATACAAAGATCAAACAGTTAACAGAAGCTTTTGTGGTCTAGACCAGTGGAACCCAACATTCAGAAATGTCCGTGAATGAACATGATATAATTTTGTCTACATTCAACATATGCACACTTAACTGCAGTTAAAACAAGGGCCCAACTCATAACTGGTTGACTGATAATATTGGCTGATACTGACTCCCATCTATTTTTATCTGTATTGGCAAAAACCTATATCACAAGGCACGTTTAGTGGCTTCTTTTACATTGAACTATTCCTTTAATCCACAACTAAGAAGTGCCTATTTCTGCTTTTTAATCTACTCTTCACCATTACGAAAGAACAGGATCTAACGAAGCCCAAAAATGGAAAAACACACCAGTCTCAGCTACTCCAGGGGCAGAATTTAATGATATCAGAGAGTCTGAATGTTTCAGATTAGCTAAGATTACCGGAGTCTGTTTCATTTTTGACCACATGGTGCCATAAAGGGTTCTTTGAACAATGCCTTAGGACACGGGTGTCCATTCTTAACCGCAGAGGGCCACTGCCAGTCATTCCAAACAGGCTGTAGCAGACCTGACTTGACTAATTTAATCAGTTGGTCTCAGCTGATAACAACCTCTGCAGATAGGGTTGGTCACCTTTATCATATATTAAATGTAAAGGTGCCAAAATGATTATTTTACAGTGGCATAGAAGAACCACTGTGCGTACCCAAAAGCCTTATGATGACTGGTCCTGTAAAGGCTAATGTATGAAAATGTTGTAACCGTCACTGCCCACATACTTCTATGTGTCCTTTCTGTTGGCATGGATGTTAAGCAATGCATCCACTAGAAGGCAGTAATTGACAACAACAAACATGGCAACGGTTCAGGAGGGTGTAATAAAGTACTTATGAGCAGGGCAGCAGTGTTAACAGCTGTAAATGGTGAAAAAGTTCAGCCATAAGTTTCTTTTCTGACAGTATGAGCAGAAATGAGCCTGAATGGTTCTTCACACACTCACACAGTCTGTTTCGAAACAATTTCAGCTAATGTTAGGAGAATTTTAACTTCTTAAAATTTATATTAATATCAGTAACAGTATGCTCATATTATCGGTCAGGCCCATATCTAGACATTAATGTGGAGCTGAAAATGAGTCATTTTCGTAATAAACTACATTCTTATTATCTATAAAATACAGCATTTTGGAGTGCAAGTCTAGTGCGTCAAACAAACCCCATTGTTTCATATTTTGAGTAAACCCTGGTCCTAGAAGATCCCTGTCCTGCTTATTTTAATGTTACATGTCCTGTTATATTACAATGACCTGTTGTGAACTAGCTGGTCAGTTAGTTCTGTTGTCCTAATGCAAGGAAAACACGAGAACACGCAGGACAGGGGTAGGGTGGGTTCAGTTTTGAGAACCACTGGTCCAGAGTAACAGTGGAAGAGGTAAACACGCTCGCACACACGTTAAAGCTGCCTTCACGGGTCAGCGCAGCGCTGTCCAGTGCTGATGATAACGGAGGCTCGTGCCATTATTTGTCCAGTAGCTGCCGATCCTCCTCACCTCGCGCCCTCGGCGGGCTGCTGCTGTTGGTGTTGTGGCTGCTGCTGTTGGTGTTGTGGCTGCTGCTGTTGGTGTTGTTGTTGCTGGCTCGCGCGCTCGCGCCTCTCGCTCTGTCTCTGGTGGATCCTCGCGTGGCGCCTGCGCTCGTCGCTCCTGGCGAACTTGCGGCCGCACAGGTCACACGCAAACGGCTTCTCTCCAGTGTGTGTGCGGATATGCGTGGTGAGGTGGTCGCTGCGACCGAAGCTGCGCATGCAGATTCGGCACTGGAAGGGCTTGTGGCCCGTGTGCACGCGCACATGGCGCGCCAGCTCGTCGGAGCGCGAGAAGCGGCGGTCGCAGCCCTCGGCCGGGCACGGGTACGGCCGCTCGTGCACGGGCGTCTTGCACGCGCGCGGCGGGTACCTGCGGGGGCGCGCGATGGGGCGCAGCGGGGCGGCGTGCGCGAGCGGGGGCGGAGGCGGGAGGAGGATACGCGCGGGGGCGCGCGGCCCTTCCGCGAGCGTGAAGTTGCGTATGGTGTTGAGGGGCGTGAGGGGCGGCGGGGGAACGCGCATGGACTCAAGCGAGCACGAAAATGGCTTTCGGTCCTGGAGAAGAGGCGGGACGTCCCGTGGTCCGCTGCTGCTCTGGTAAAAGCCCCCGTAGTCCGGCAGGATGGAGAAGAGCGCGCTGTCCACCGTGGGCTTGGGCGAGGGGGAGTAGGACATGGCGCATGGGTGCGTCACTGCACACGAGGTGGCGGACGAGTACGCGGAGGGGTCCTGGTAGACATCGGCGCTGCAGGTGTAAGGAGGGGGCGCGGTGTACATGTGCTCCATGGCGGAGGAGAGCGGGGCCTTTTCGGGCCCTTGGGAGGACCCCGGAGCCCCTAAGAGGTCTGTGGGTCCCGCGGAGGCAGTGGTCTTCCCTTCTACGTCCGCGCACACCAGGCTGATCAGACCCTCCTGAGTCCAGCTGCCCTGCGCAAACTGAGAGTCGATGGAGATTTTTCCAGTGTAGGAGAGAGGCGAGCTCTGAGAGTCCGCGAAGTCCAGACTTTGCTTCTCCACGGCGAAACTGTCAGGGCTCAGACCACCTGTCGAGTAAACAGAAACACAGACATGCGTTTTAGTTTAGTTTCCAACACGCCAGGCTGCTCTGAAGAAGCCTTGCAGCGTCAGTATTCAGTGGATCAGAGGAGGCTTAGGCGGGTTCAAGGAAACTCAAGTAAAGATGTTGCTTAAGCGAGTTCCATAAAACTGGAGGAAGCTCCCAGCTGGACAGCAGCATCGACAGAGGCTGTTATATGGTTAAATGTAGGTCGTGAAGTCAGATGACCAAAATTCAATGTCAAGACAATGTCTAATGCCAAGGAGTAGAAGAGTGCTGACAGCTGATGTTGAGATTTTGTTGCTTTTAAGTTGTGCAGTAACCAAAATCCAACGTCTTCTAAACATCACAGGCGAACATTTAAGAACATTCAGTTGAGAGGTAAAATGACCAAAGCCCAGAACCCAAACTTTAGCATGTTAACATCCGCACACCATGCCATTCTAACGTTATTAGACGTTGATACGTTGGCGATTTAAAGTCACGGTGTTGAGTAACCAAATTCAACGTCTGTCTAACGTTGGGACTTGATGTCAATCCAGGTTTTTTTGTTGTTTTTTTTTGACAGATATGTGACTTTAATTTTCCAAAGAAAATGCCACATTTTGACGTCAACCACATTTTCATTTTCATTAAACGTTAGAGTCCAACATCTGACGTCAAATTGCCTGCCCGTGGCTGCTGGGTTGAGGCTCCTACACTAGCAGAAAAAAACACACCCCTAAACCGAAATCTTCGGTCATCTATAGAAATCATTCTGGGATGTTGGATGTGAAATGGTTCATTATAGAGAGTCATACAGAGGCATATTCCCTCACAGTGATGGAGATAGAAACCAGGAGTCATGGCGTTACACGTCATTATTTACCTCTGCACCTATACTTCTGTGAGGGAGCTTCCAGAGGAGTTCAGTTCTCCAGACGTCTGGTCCCATTCACCAGCACTGTGAACCATTTTGACTTTTGAAAAGTTTTAAACAACAGAACATTTCACACCAAATCGCGCTGACTGACTTTGCTTACTCCTGACTGACTTTATGATATTTTATATCTGACAAATCTGTACATTTCACCTTTAAGCTATCAAGTTATGAAGTATTCCCAAGCACGTGAGCAGGAGTGGAGTTCATTCCCACTAAACACAAAACCTCATTTCCTCAAGAAAAGTTGTGTCTCAGTTGATTTGCTGACAGTAAGGTTTATATAGTAGCCTAAATATTATATATTATATTATATTATATTATATATTATATATACCTTTATATAATAGCCTAAAGATCAGACCCCTCCGCCTAAAAGGCCTGAGAGAGGGAGAGACCCGGAGAGAGCCGCGGAAACCCATAAATCCACTAATAAACCCATTAATCAATCCATTATAAATCCATAACAAATCCATCATAAGACTTTAAATACCAGGGAACAAACAGCCAGACCCACTGTAGATTGGACGAGGCTGAGAAGAGCTGCAAACAGACCATTACGCCTGCTTTCAGCAGGAGTGTTATTCATGGGTGGAGTGGCTGATCTCGTCCTTACCTCCCGCCGCCTCGCCGAATGATGGGGGGATCTCATCCATAGGATAAGCCGGGATGGAGCGCAGGAAATCACTCAGAGACTCGGCGACTTTATCCACAGTTTTGGAAGTCATTTTAAGCTGCGCAAAAGTTGCTCTGAAGCGCTGGCTTGTGTGAATTCAGGCTCGGCACACACGGGCATTATAACTCAGCACGCAGAGAGCGGTGATGAGCGGCTCTACTGGACATGTTCAGTTAGGATTCATGGCCTGCTCGCCTGTGGTGGATTCACCCCTCAGCTGCTGGCTGTCGTGTGTCAGATCTGTGAGCCCGTGTGTTTGAAGCGTTTAAGAGGAGGCGGTGGATGGCCAGTGACGTCACTGACCATATAAGGACATGGGATTAAAAAAAAAAAAAGAAAAAAAAAAGAAAAAGCGGAGGGCTGGGCTCGTAATGGGCAGCGCCGCTGACGACACGCCGGGACTCCTCACCTATCACACCACCATCTTCCGTGAGTTATCGCTCTGTTCCAGACTGCACCCCTCAGTCACTCCCGCAGCTCAAACAGCAGTTCTGTAGGGGGTGTTTTTCTACACTTCCCGCCGGTTTTTTTCGTTCCTGCTCGTCAACTTTCACAAAATGCACACTCACAAAAACACACCGTCAGGAATTCCGGTCAGGTCATTCCCCCATACATGGGTTTTATCCGGTGACCCAAAAACACGCCCTTCTCGACTAAAATGGAAAGCATCCGGGGAAGTCGACGAGGAAAAACATCGTGTTGTGCGGAGCGTACATCCCACAACAAAACCACACTGCAAACCAGCCGTGACTTCTCTCATTAGTGCAACACTGTACTGGAACAGCTCTGGAAAGAGCTGCTTTTAAAGTTGTGGAGAAACTGAGGAAACATAGACTTAACAACAGCCACGCTTTTCATCTTGGGAGTGCAGTGCAGTGTTTGTGGTGGACCGAGGTCAAACAAATATATTAAATATTAAGAAGTAAAAAAAAAAAAGGCCAGGTAGGGTTTAAATTGAATATTTAAAAATAAATATAAAATAATAAATTATGTTTTGTTACTGAAATACTTAATATATAAATATACAATTGTATTTAAAAGACACACACACACACACACACACAAAAAAAGAATTCCCGTGCTGCCTTAAAATTGGGTTTTTGTTTCTCTGCATTTGATTCCAGCACTTACCTTTTAAATCCTTGTAAAATACATAAATATATAATCTAGTCAACGGCCATACTTTGTATAAAATACCATACAAAGTGTATAGTAAAGTGTATAGTGTATAGTGTATATATATATGGCCTCTGTGTTTATACAATGTGTTGACACAGATGTGCAAATGCACACACACAGCTTGTCTAGTCCATGCAGAGACATATTACCAATAGAATAGGACTCTCTGGAGGAGATAAACATGAACCTACTGGTACCATGCCTAATGCCAGACGGGGGCTAGAGGGGTATTAAGACCTCCAAGCATTGAACTGTTTATTTAAATTCTCACAGCAGAATTGTTCCAGAATCTAGTAAAAAAGCCTTCCCTGGACAGTCACTACAACAAAAGCAGGAAGTCTTTAATATTTAATATAAAGTCTATTTTTTTTAATATCCCTGATTTCAGAAGAAACAATGAATGAGCAGGTGTCCCAATACTTTTGTACAAATAGTGTAAGCCAAAAACATGCAAACAATAACATGTGATGCTGCTCTTTACATCATGTGATCATTTCATGATGAATGTTTTTGCCTTCTTTAAAGTTGCTGTTTTGTAACATGTTACTTATGTGTTAATCATGTTTTTAAAAAGAACACCCTCCTTAAACACCCTCACTATCCACTTTTTGGGAAATCCTTGGGCAATAATAAAAGTTTTTAAAAGCATTTAGATATTCTACAATAAATCTAGAGTGCAGGCCTAAAATAGAAGTGTGATTTAACTGTGTTGCTTTTAAACTTGCTTAATTGTCTTTAATAAGGATTTCCAACCTTTAAGTGGAGAAGGAGTCTGCTTGGTTCAGTGCAGCTCAATACACTCAAATGTTGTGATTTCTACTTACATTTGGGATTTTCTAAAGTTAAGTTAGAATATCCTCCTGTCTCCCATAATGGTGAGACATGTCCAGCAGAAAGTAAACAGAAGACAGATATTTCCTGACAAAACACCTATTGGCTAATTGGCAGGTGTGGACTTATTTTGTGCTTCTGGTGTGAAAGTGTTGTGGTAGATGGTCTGAATCTGTATCTATGGTTTAAATATAGACAATAACTGGCTTTAGATTCATTTAGGCTTTATCCATGAGTCTACATATTTACATGAAAATACCTTAGTTAAGAGGGATTTATTTAGATATTCTTCCCTTGATCTACAGTGTTTGGTAAGTGTTGTGTCTTTAGCAGTTTAATCCCTTAAATTGCAACAGTGTGTATGTGGGTCCAGCCTTCATGAAATGTCCTCAGAGTGTAATACCTTCCTTTTCGTACTAAGAGAAGAAAAAAACGACTAACTAATAAATCTTAAGATGAGTAACTAAACAACACGCCTCCGGTTGTGTAAACATATCATAACAGAAGTAATGGGGAGGATGACATGGGGTGACGTCTTCAGTGGGCCCCACCTAGACAGAGCCTGGAGGGCAACTTTACACCCATAGAACAGTCCAAGATTACAAGATCACCCCTCTCTTCCTCCTCTGAAAACCTGACACACACATGCAGCACCTTCCTCTGACACAGCATCGAGCCTCTTGTGATTTTTATGCCGTCGTGATCTATTTTGATCCTCTGTGGCGTGAGCAATTGAGCAGTTGCTGTACTTGTGATCCAGGCCTAATTTTTGAAGCCACCCACACATCGAGAACAGCCCCTTCTCCTTGGATTCTCAGCCGTGGCAGAGACCTCCTCTCTTTTCCTCTCCTCGCCTCTGAATAGATTCTCCCTCCTACGGCTCTCCTCTCAGCTCCCTCCTCCCTCCCCCGCTCCCTCGCTCTCCTCCCTTCTCGCACGCCCACATACACATGCATGCACATGTCTCACCAGCCCTCCACATGGTACAAAGTGACGCAGCCAGTTGCATAAGTAGTCTGTGTCTGTGTTATCACCCAGGACTGCATTTTATAATTTTTTTTGTGTTCAAAATGTTGAACACCTTGTGTAGTAAACACCTCATAATAGTTAGGTATCAGCACTGCCACCTGTTTCAGGCTGTATATGAGATCAAGGCCAGGAGTGCCTTAAAACTCTGGTCTGTTTACACTCTCTTAACCCCTTAAAGCAACATTATGTAGCAATTCTTACCTTAAAATCATCTAAATAAAATCATGCTGGTGGTACTCTAACTTGTAATAGGGTGAATGACATCTCTGTCACTGACACTCCTACAGCAGTGCATGACACCTCTTGTGAAAATGGCATAATCCTGTGTAAACTTTAATATTACTATTCTTTATCAGTCCACGTGATTCTTTCACTTCAGATGCTGGTTCTGTATGTCTCAGCTTGATAACAAATGCACATGTTCAGTTATCCAAGTGTGATTTGTATTCACGACAGTGGTGTTAAAGTGAACTAGACTCCACAACTGTAGGGGGGGCCCTTTTGCAAAACAAAATCCAATTCTTGCATAATGCTACTTTAAATTTGCGCTGTAAGCCACCTCTGAAAAAGGACATGCATACATGCATTTCTAGATTTTTGAGAGATACAGAACCACCACTGAAAGTAAAAGAATCATATGGACAGAGGCAGTTGATAAATATTACAGCATTACAGTTCTCATAAGAGTTTCCCTGTCTACTTCTTTAAAGTTAGCAGCAAAGTTAGCCATGTCTGGAGTGGCAACGACAGTGATGCTATTCTCCTTATTACAGGTTAGTGGAGTATCCCAGTGATTTTTGAAGCTGCTATTTTAAAGGAAAAATGCTACATAATGTTACTTTAAACTGAATTTTTTAATCAGTCATTAATGATTTCTGTTTACTATGTAATGTTTAGCGCTGTTGCAACTAGCCTATTGGGGATAGATATACTTTCCTAGTGGACAACAGAGTGGTTCTGAAAGCTGCTCTGAATAAGAGCCTCTGCTAAATACCATAATGTAAATGTGATATTTTGTGAAGTGTTCAGGAGATGTGAGTGTGTGTGTGTGTGTGTGTGTTTGTGTGTGTGAATGTGTGTTTGCGTGTACCTGTGTGTGAGGTAGAGGAGGCGAAGGCCATGGCACGTTTTTAATCTCAGTAATTAGAGAGCCATGTCACTCATAGATAAAAGTGATGGCCTGTACACACTGTGTGTGTGTGTGTGTGTGATGCTGAGCGTGCGTAGAGATGGCTCACTAATGAGGCTTCGTCTCCTCACCCTTAAACACACACTACATTAATTCCCCTGCTGTCGTCTGGGTTACTACAGTGATAACAGATAATGGAGCTAATCTGAGAATTCTGTATCAGATGAGCTGTTTAATATCCTCCGGCCTTCAGGTGGTAATGATTTTTAAAGCGAATGTGTCGTCTCTGCTGTCATTCACTTAATCAAATATTTGGAGTCTGAGAGAGGAACGTCTGAAGTCCATGGCATGCTGTTCACTGTTTAGGCCGAATCTGTAATGGCAGAGATAACTGCTCTCTATTATTATTGCTTATTGAAGGTGGCAGTTTTTGCTGTAAAACTTTACTTTACTTTACAGTGCACTGCCTGAAAGAGGTAGGCTTAGAAGAGATGTTATTAGTTCTGTGCTAGATCTAATTAAATAAGAGTGAGGCCCAAACAAACACTTTTTCTGTAAAGAATTCAAAAAGTATTTCAGTATTTTCAGCATCTCTGCATCTTTCTGGCATTTGGCTGACGCTCTTCCCCAACACGACTCACATTTGAGTCATGGCACACAGGTAGGCAAAGGTGGCGTTAGGAGAATTGCCCAAAGACTCTTTTTGGTGTAGTTGGTGTGAGGGAATTGAACCCTACTCTGCCACAGGGAAGGCAGTGTTGTTACCAGCTTACAAGCTACACCAACCAAAATCATTTTATGAACAATTCAGTCAAAAGTGAGTACAAATGTTATTACTTATATGCATAGATGAGGTTAACTGGCAGACTGAGGGAGCACTACTCTGCACAACTCTGCTAAAAATTCCAGCTCAAGACCAGCTTTTGCTGGAGGTTTTGGAACATTTTATGCTGGAAGGGTAAAGGTGGTTGAAAAGCTGGTCATCCAGGCAAAATACCCTATACTAGTAAGCTAGCTGATTGACCAGCTCTTGGCCAGCATAGTGTATGTTACATTAGATTCTGGGCATGCATGGTCATGTGGGTCGACCAGCGTGGTCTTGCTGCTTGGTGATTCCATCAAACTCAAATCATACCCCATGCTAGACAAGAGCTAAGCTGGTCAACCATCTGTACCAGCTTGACCAGCTTTAGCAAAACCTTCAAGTGGGAAATATCTGGCCGATTGCTGACGAAATTTTGGCATGTGGTGATTTGGGAAAAGGTGAAGAAGGCCTTGAAACCTTGAAACTGAAACCTTGAGTTCCATCTTAAATAGTTTATTTATGCAAAAAGTATTTATTTATGCAAAATGTATTTATTTATGCAAAAAGTTTATTTATTATAAAAAGTGGCACCTCTGTGTGGCGCATTGTGTCTATGCCTTTTTTTTTAAAAACAAACAAACAAACAAAAAACAAACAAACCTAATATTAAATATGCATTATGTATTGGGAAAATGTCTTCAAGCATTGTGATTTTTCTGTTTTGCGCACTCTTAAAACATACACACACAAAAAAACACTAGGAGTGATAGCATAGAGAAACAACTTTTTTTTGTTAAAGAGATCTGTGAGTGTAAAGACCCTTTATATTAGTTCTTTAGGTGTTTAAGGGTTCAAAGGTTAAAGGTTCTTCACATCTCTTTACCAAAAATGATTCTTTATGAAAGCAAAAATGGTTTTTCAGGAAAGCAAAAGTGGTTCTTCTATGGTATCACTTAAAGAACCCTTTGTAGACCTTTATTTTTAAGAGTGTAAGGGTTCTCTGCTTTACATCTGATGGAGCTGTTTCGGATTCAGCTCCGCTTTCACTTCCAGCATTGTTGGGGGCAGCTCTTCAAACCCACTCTAAATGTCCTTGTCCTTTGTATCCCGCCCACAGGCACAAAAATGTATTCCCATTGTGTCAGTGTTGCCAGCTTCTCTTTTGGATTTCTATTTTAATCTATTAGAAGAGAACAGGCAGAAGTTAACTGCTGATAACCCCTGTTAGATTAAAGGTAATATAAGGGACATCAATAGATGCTGCTATTTATTTTTTTCTATATGTTTAAAATATAAATAAATAAATAAATAAATAAATAAGAACAACTAAATAAAGTCAGACAGGTCAAAGGTTTAATCAGAGTTGGTAGAAATCATACAGAAATCAGAGCATATTATTTTGGGTGCTTCTTTTTTTTGTTGTTGTTACAGCTTCTGCAGCCCCTTGTCCTCTGTGCCCCTCCCATGCCCCCCTGTGCCCTGTACGCCCACACCACGCCATGTTGGGGTGACCGTTTTGTTAGCGTGCGCTTTGGTGCTGCATGGGGGCCTGATGACCCCTGCACACGACGATTAATCAAACGTCACAAAGCGATTTCTCCAAACTACATTATTCCCTTTCATAAAAACAGCAGACTGCTTTTAAATCTGGCCTTACGCTTTTTTTAATACAGCACCACATTCAGGCCAGAAGCAGTGCCATATGGGCCATTTTCACTTGAATTCCTGTAACTGAATATCATTTCAGTGCTAGATTATGTACACACCTGTAATATCTTGGTGTGTGTTTGAGTGTTTAATGTTTCTGTCTAAACACATCACATTCTCAAAGGAGATCAAAAATTCTAACAGCCCATTTTCATTTTTTGCTAGTGTTTGTTTTTATGCTGCAATAAATCAAGGAGCCTGGCTCCTTATTTAGCCTGTACCTTTTTTCAGTGCAGCTGCAACTTTTTCAAAATTAGATATCAGCTGAAATCATAGTTCCAGCATGACTGAAACAGCAGCAACAAAATCCTGACTAGGGATGGGCTGATATGTAAACTACGGAATGATGATGATATCTGATATTTTTCATTTGAATATCTACCACTGATGCTGATATATCAATTAAATTGAATTATTAATTAAAATGTATACTACATCCTCCTGGATTAGCATTACAGACAAATATAATCTAAATATAATACAATATTTTATTTCTGTAGGGTCACACATAGCCCAGCCTCACCTAAACATTCTGCTATTCTGGAGTTTAAAATACATCATCAAATACAAGTTTGAAATAACATATTCAATTCAATTCATATTCAAACATCTGTTTGATGCTGATAAGTTAAAAAAAAATAATTAGAAAAAAATGAATTCATCATGATGATAATTAATAATAATGAATTTTAAAAAGAAATTAGAGATTCACAATGATTTTGGAAAAATTATTAGCATCGGCATACTGATAACGATTCCAATATTATCATGTATCTCTAATTATGACTATAAATACTCAATGATGCAACATCATCTCTGTAAATACAAAAAAAACTCCAGAATGGCAACTTTACAGCTGAAAGAACTTGTAAAAGATTTTAAGTAATTTTGGAACATTTCTGTTGGTCCATTAATCATTAAACGAAGAAAAAAAGTAGACCTGCCAGATTCAAATTATGCCAAAAAGATTAAAAAAAGGCAAAACTGAAGTTACAAGGTTTGGCAGTGCGGCGTAACAGTGATGTAATACATGATTACATATGTAACCCTTCGCTGATGGTACACAGCTAAAAGTATGCTAAAGCTATATAATCACATAAAACAGGAAACTTTAACACTCACCAGTGTTACAGCATTCGGGGCCTCTTACAGGCTTTCTGTGGACCTTTGGTTTATGCTGCTGAGACCTCTAAGACCAGGACTGTGTATGCTTCCTACTCACTGAAGGCAGCTACAAATCAGACAATGGGTTTGTTCCCACCTCCAAACACCCTCAGAGCTGAAATTGTTATGATAATGATTAAGGTTTGGGAGAGCCAGTAGAGTGGGTCAGAAAGTGGTTCATTGCTATGAGGGGGGGGCGGAGTAGTCCGTAGGTGTTTGGGTCACATATGCGCACCATGCTCGGGGCGTGGTTTCCTAACAGCTGGCCTCTGGGTGACAGGCCTCCACAGAGCATAAGAGTCCTGCTCCCAAACTAGAATCTGGATGCATTTGTAGGTCTCTGTCCAACTTTAAAACATTAATTACATTAATTTAAATGCAGCAATTAATTAAATTAATTAATTATTGGTAATTAATTAATATCTTTATTCATCTCCCCTTATTTCATCACTGCCTGCTCTACTGCATCCCGGCTTCATTCTCTTGAAAAAAGCTCAGGACTGTTTGTGAGTCTACAGTCTGTAATGACACAGCAACTACACCACGGTTCCACTTTCAGTAGAGTGCATCAATCGGGGAAACAGCAGACGCAGCCATTCTGATGAATGCTTCTGAACCATATGAAGGTTTTATAGCCGCCAATACCTATTGGGGAAAAAGTAGGCCCAAAAATGATACTTCCACACTGAGACACCAGAAATGATACACTAAGACTTTTTGGCTTAACGTTCCCAAGTTCCCAAGATAAAATATACAATGCTAATATGTACTCTGCTGACATGTCATAGTCTTATCATTATAAATTATTATTAGAGTGAATACTTGAGGATTAGTTCAGTGGTGTGCAGGAATATGCAAAGAGTCAATGTTCAAAAACTAAAGTTAATATTAGGCTCATGTATTAGAAATTAAAAACACTGTAAGGTTCAGGCACCCATAGTCATTAAAAACATTGAAAGACAGTTTAGGGATCAGGATATTATAAATTGTTACTAATTAAATGTGAAATATTCCTTTTGCAGAAATTACACATTTCATCACTGTCACAAAAACCTTGCATGTCCTACAAAATGCACTACAAGCCATTTTGCAGCATTTCTATTGGTTCATTAATAATTATATTTTGACATGATGTGAAGAACAATTGCCAGATTCAAAAATTGTGATATAAAAGTGATAAACAAAAAGGTTTTTGAGTGACTGTGACAATATGCTAGCTTTGAAGCTTTGTAAGGTAAGAGATAGTTTTACCATGGTTCTGAAGAGTTATAATGACCCAAAGAGAAGGTATGCAAGTCTATTTAGACTACCATCACAAAATATCATCAGTAATCCTACTTTTATTTCATTTTATTTATAGACGGTAGTAACAGACGAGAAGAACACATGGAGAAAAAAGGATGTGATACATTCTAATGAGGGATTGTAACTGTGGTTTGGAGGCTGGCGTGCCCCCCGTCACCCTGAGTCCACAGTGCGTGGGTGGAGAGCGCAGGAAGATGGATGGCCAAGCCCCCAGAGCGTGATGGGTATTGCCCATGTCATCACCCAGAAACAAAGACATAAAGCAGCAGGATGGATTGCATAGGGGTGTTGATCATTAGGTGTAAAATCGACAGCGGCCCACAAAAAAATCAAGACGATATCCTACGAGTTCTGCTCCACACCAGTCTTATTCTCATCACAGCAGTGTCTGCTTGCAGCTGATGGATTTGGCCTGTTTCAGTTGGTTTCTCCCATGATTTACCCAGCGTGCCTGATTATGGGGTTGGTGTTTGTTTTTACAAGCTGTTCCTTCTTCTGAATCGGTTTAAAACAGCAGCAATCAATGTTACATTACAGCCCAGACCTCTCAGACTCCATCAGCACTTTAGAGCGTCTCAGTTCTTCAGTCAGAATCCAATTCATCTGCATCTTTAAAAATGCAGTGATCCGGCCCTGCTTCCCTAAAGCATTGTAGTGTAAGGAGATCATCTTAACTGGTAGAGAGAGTGTTCCATTTAAGAATCATCTTCAGGCTGAGATCCTTTAGAAAACCCAGCCCTGACCAGTCCCCATGATGTTCATTTCATGCCCTGTAAAAACACTAATGTGAAATACTGCTTTAATCATCTAAAGCTATTCACTGTATTTATGTTGACTCGACCAACCATTTTTTTTTTACAGTGTATCTCATCCTAGCAATTCAGCAATTAAAAGAGGTAAGTACTGTTTTCATCATGCAAGTCATTACCAGTAATTACACAGGAGTCTATCACACCTCATACCCCTCAGGGGCAGGACAGATTCATTCTACACTAAAACCACTCTGAGAGCAGAAACCGCACACTGTGATTATATGCCACGTTACTGCAGCCGGCCAAGGTTTTCTATTACTCAAACAAATGCAGGTTCACTCTTTCCAAAATCCCTCAGTATTAAAGAGATGATCTCCAGTGTAATTAAAAGTATTGGTACTTTTCTGCACATGTTTATGTACAGTATATGGACAAAAGTATTGGGACATCTGCTCATTCATTGCTTCGTCTTAAATCGAAGGTGTTTACAAAGAGTTTATCCTGCTTTTGTTGGAGTAACCGTCTCTACTGACCAGGAAAGGCTGTCTACTAGATTTCAGAGCATTGCTGTGAAGATTTGATTGCATTCAGCGATGTCAGGATGTTGGATGATCACCACCCCACCATGATGATCATCCCCAACTCACAGTTCCACTGCTCCACAGATCAACGCTGGGGGGCTTTACACCCCTCTAGTCCGTGCCTGGCATTAGTCATGATGCCAATAGGTTCATCTGTTTTATCTATTCCAGAGAGTCCTATTGTATTGGCAGTACGTCTCTACAGGGACTAGACAAGCTCTGTTTGTATGCATTTGCACATCTGTGTCAGCAATGGGTGCAGCTTAAAGTAGCTAAATGTATTGAATGTATCTTGAAAAAGAGTCACTTGACTTATAATAATGAACCAAATACAAGTTGTTCTTCATCTGGGAGAAGAAGCACGTGGTGTAGTTATTTGGAATGGGATGGGTCTATGTAAGGATAGGGTTTATTATAGAACCTTTGAAGAACCCTTTGTGAGGACCAAAAACCCTCCAGTTTTAGACATTCAGGTTCAGTCATTTAGTTCATGTTTAAGGGGCAGCTCTGGGGTGAAGGTTAGCGAGGCAGGCTCAGGACCAGAAGGTCACCGGTTCGATCCGCTCGACCAGCAGGAAGTGAGGACAAGGGGAGTGAAGGTTAGGTGAATGTCTTCCCCCAACATTCACCAAACCCCAGATTAAGATGGGAGCAGTTGAGGTGGCTGCCTACCCCTGAAGGTGTGTGTGTGTGTGTTCACGGTCATGGATGGTTTAAATGGGGAGTCCAAATTCTGTTGTACTGCTGTGCAGCAGCTATAAGGGATGATCATAGTCTTTATTGCTTTGTAATTGGTCACATCTTTCCTTTTTGAGCATTAACATTTTAAGTTTATACGATGAGAGGTACTAGATGTAGTGGATGTACAGTCCAGCAGGTGGCGCCACAAACCAACAGTGGATTTCTCCTGCAGCGGACAGAGCAGATGCACAGCAGACCTACATTGACAGGTTGCGCAAACTGTAGTGTCCCAACAGTTCAGCCTCGTGTTTTCCTTTGGCCAGGTTCAGAGTTCAGAGACGGATCAGCAGAATTCTGCGACAGATACTAACGATAAGAGACGTCTGGGGTCGTTTAAATGGACCTAATGGAGAGTCCTCTAAACCGCGTAAGTGTCCTTCTCCGTCCTGTTGACAACTTCAGACCAATACGTTGGAGCAGTTTACAGCTGAGAGAATTACAACTGAAAGCTGCTCTAAACACCAGTTAGGTTTGTCTGCATGCCCTCCAGAGCAGGCATTTCTCAGCCTATTGGTGCAGTGTTCAGCCTGTAGCGCCTGTACACCCCCCCCCCCCTTCAGAGATTCATGTGTGTTAATAGCAGAGAAAAGACCAAGCAGTACAATGGACTTCATGCCTACAGATGGAAAACACTGCTGTAAGATACCAAAAATAGAAATCACACGGTAGTTTAGTGTTTATTTAACCCTCCTGTGATGTTGAAAATGTGAAAGCGATCCAAGTTTAAAAATATAGGACAAATAGTTGTAATCATATTTGAAGGCTGGAACCTTTCCCTTTGTGTTGAGCTTAAGTAGTGTAATGAACATGTAAATGGAAAAGACTCATTTAATGACAGCTTGTCCCACAGCCATCAACTCCAAGAGAGATTCACATCAACATGAGGAAAAAAGAAAGAGGTGCCAAGCTAGCAAGTCCTAATTACATCTAAACGAAAAAATCTGAATAAAATAAGAATAATAAAAAAAAACGTGTTAAATGTCTAGTTTTTGCCAACACACCCAAAGCTGTGTAAACATGGCATTAGGCATGGTGCCAATACGTTTATGTTGATCTGTTCCAGAGAGTACTATTGGCAGTACTTCTCTACAGGGACTAAACAAGCTGTGTGTGCGCATTTGCACATCTGTGTCAGAACTCAGAAGTAGCCGAACGTATTCATTATAGAAGCCGTGTCCACAAACATTTGGACATATAGTGTATTTTTCTTAACGAAACGTTCTATATAGTCCTTAAAATGAGTCATTTGACTTATAATAGTGAACCAACTAGGAAAGGTTCTTCATCCGAGGGAAGAACCATTTACACAGATAAACCCTTGAATATGAGTGTTTATTTGGAATGGGATGGTTCTATATAAGGATAGGCTTTATTAAAGAACCCTTAAAGAACACGTTGAAAGGAGAAAAATATACTTTTTACTCAGTCCTTGTTTAGGGGTCAGCTCTGGAAAAAGTATTTTTGCAGTGAATTAGCATAATTAAACCATAATAATCTGTAATGGGTGACATTTTTAATTACACTAAATATTAATTAAATGAGTATAAATGGAACTAAATATAATGTTTATAATGGGACAGCCTAGTTGCACTACTGTGGCTCCATCGGCCCGTAAATACAGCCTGTGAAGGATGCAGTCGCTGAATTGAAACACACTATATGCAATTTGTTTACATTCAAGCTTCTGTATACAAGCTACGTTCTGGCATTGCCATGCCTGCAACTAATTTTCTTGACTACTGGAGAACTTGAGGTATGAGATTACATTTCTGAGCTTGGTGAGGAATCCAGGTACCTTATGTTTGGGCAGTGATTAGTAAAACTCACACCTTTCCCAATGACTCCTGACACTATGTCATCAGTGTGTAGTCGCCCCCCCCAGGCTACCTTCTCTTAAGTATGCAGTTACATTTTATGTAATGGTTGGCTGCCTGACCTCAGTGTTGACTGTTAATATGTCAGTTATCAAGTGCATTAACTCCATTACCTGGATGATGTTCAGAAAGCAGAATTGATCTGAGTGTAATGTAATTGGTTCAGGTGAACATTACTACTTTGAGTTGGACTGGTCAAATTTAATTGTGTGTAAAACACAGTTCAGTTGTGTAGAATCACTGTCCATAATTAAATGAACATTGTTTGAAGAATTTTTAACACAGAGTGTAGTTTTGGATGGTTAAACATGCACCGGGTCAGTTTGACCCGGGAACAAGCGTTCAACTCTTTATGACCTGTCACTTTTACTGTAGGCCCATCAGTGTGGCCGAAATGCAAACCGGTTGGTAGGGCAAGAGTATTACGAGGAGGCGATTTCATGCCACGGGGAAGCAGCAGGTAAGTAACTGTGTTCTTATTTCTGCTCTAAACTCTTTCAAACACCAGAATTAAACTAACTTTCCTAAGTATCTTACTCTCCTTCTGTACAGCTCTCCTGGAAGAAGCATTATTGATGACACAAAATGAGCAGGTAGAACATTAATACCTACATTAAAAACACAGACACAAGAATAAACAAAAGGTAACAACATTGTGGCTTATGTGCTTACCCTTAAAGCTGGTCTAAGATGGTGTATGCTGGTCTGGTGATGGTTTAGCTGTTTACCCAGCATAGATATACTGGAACTGAACAAATCCATACAGTGAAGTTCAGCTGTGTTCATCTAACCACTAAATAAATAACACTGTTACAGGCAAAACAACACACTTACTGAGATTTTGACTGTGTGTGTGTGTGTGGATACCGTAACAATTTATTTCACAAGCCCAAGCATGAAATTACCCCCCCCTACACATGTTTAAAAACATCTTTAGGCAGTAGAGATTTAACAGTTTGCCAGTCACTTCATATACATTCCTGTTAAGTCTCAAGTCTCTGATATGTGACTCAAGTCTGGAGTCTTCAGACATTTTATTTTTTAAGGTCAAGCTCTCTCTTGAGCTCCAGAGAGGCAGACATCTTCAGCAGCAACGCCTCATCAGAGAAACACTCGCAAGAAAACCCTCCAAAGAGACATCAGTACCACCAGCCCCATCTAGAGCAGCCTCCAAACTCCAAACAGCAAGCCAGACAGCCCCCCAGTACATCTCCCAAGCACCTCTACGATGGTCTAAAGCAGCCAAAGATGACAGGACTCGGCTGGAGGAGCAAAGCACAGCCATCGCTGACCTCAGAAATGTTGTGGCTGTCCTGCTGCTGGAGAACGAGAAGCTACTGAAGGAAAACGAGAGCCTGAAGGTGGAGAATGCTCGACTGAAGAGAGACCCCTATGCGGACCAGAAGAGTCCCCACCTAACCCCTTAGCTGAACCCTGCCGAGGCCACTCAGGGGCCACCGCCGCTAGACTTACCACTTTTACATCTGCCCCCTAACCTCCAGGAGGAAATACGCCAGTTGTGGGAGAGGGAGTAGAGGGCAGCTGCTGAAGTTTATTGAAAACTGTTCAAATGGTAAAAAAGCTCCCTGCATTTTAGGGATGTGCTGTATGTTGTGGGCAGATTTGAGCAATCAGTAAAATTAAAGTTGGGTCATGTTCAAAGCTAAATGTTCAAATCCCATGATAAGGCACGATACCCATGATAGGGTTAAATTACCCTTAAGAAGTATTTCTCAAACTGGTCCTCAGGGCCCATCCAGAGGTTTCATAAACCTAGTAAAAACACTGGTACTGGTAGACTGGTACAGGATTGGTAGGTAAAAAACTGTGGGAAAAAGGACCCTAAGGACCAGCTTGAAAATTTTAATTTGATCAGATCATTGTGATTTAAACAAATGGACAATGGACATTACCGTTATAGTCATACTGTAATATTAGTGTTGCTGAACAGCTACTCAGGCTAAGCCACTCTGCTGGTTTTTCATGATTCATGAATACTTCATATGTCTAAAGACAAAAAAATAAAGATAGCTTAAAAAGCTGTTGGAATACTGTGTAAATGATTACTGATGCACAGAAATGATCAGTGAGTATCATTTTCCAGACACAAGATATATTTTGACTGATCCATTATTTAATGGAAAATGTAAAACATCTCTTTAACTTCAATGTACATACAGTAGCAAACAACACAAACAGCAATTAAAGCACACCATGTTATAGAAAAATCATAATTAATATATTATATATGTATATTCTGCTATTTACATAATATATTTCAGCTGTAAATCTCACAAGAACTTTTTTTTAACAAACACATGATATACTGCAAACTCTTTTGTATTCGCTTTCTGCACAGTGAATACCTGCCAAACTGTTAATAATTTAATATCGCCTTTGAAATAAACAATAAATGCTAACAGCTTGGCGTTGGCTGACATAAAGGAATGCTGCCATGGTTGTTGGGCTAGCTGCTCTCCCAACTGTCTGAACCTCAGCAGACAGTGTAACTAAACTGTTAGCAGCACAGTAACTACTGATTAGGAATATGTCTTAGAGCATCTTCATCTGGGAAAAACAAACAAACAAACATTGCAGTTGTTCTTTTCCTAATGGTTTCCCACAGCTTACTGTACACACAGCATGTGAGATTGAAAGTGCTGTGCCTAGCAGTTCACCTCTCTTCCTGCCCTGCAGCCTTGCAGCTGCCTGCTCAGAAGAGAGAGATGTATGTCCTCTGTCCCGCTGGTTCAGCCATGCCTCAGCCCCTAATCTCACTTCCTGTCCGAGCAGGAAGACATCAGGGAGGGGGTTAGGTGTCGGAGGGAGGTGAGAAGAAGAGAATTAAATCAAATGAGAAGACAGAGACATCATGGAGGAAGTGATGCGTCCTTGCATGGAAGCAAAAACGTGTTTTCGCTTCGTTGGTGTGAAGTGTGCAGCTCCAGTTTTGGCACTCAAGACCAGCAGTTCCTTCCATTAAGGTTATGAAGACCGTCATGCTCCTTGGAGCTGGTTTGAGGAAGAGGAGGGACGCTGTCAGGACTCTTCCTCTTTGAACTCGTCGACTGTGCTTTGCTCCTTCAAGTGCCTGCTCAGTGTAGCCACAGCATCTTTTACTGAGTGGTAGAAGATGTTTTTCACCTGGAGAATAAAGACAGATGTAAAGGTGAGACTACTTATGTTGCATTTAAGGAAAATAATGTGGGTTACAACTACAACTAGGTCCCAAGTATTTGGACATATTTATTAATTTACAGAATTAGTTTTAATACTTGGAATCAAATTGTTTGCAGTCAATGACTGCCTAAAGTCTGAAACCCATGGACATCACCAAATGCTACGTTTTGTCGGGTCTATATTGCAGCCACCTTCATGCTCAATAGGGTCGAGGTCAGGTGATTGACCCATTTAATAACATTCAATTTCTTTGCTCCTGGGTTGCTTTTTGCTTTCCATCTGTACTGTGAGATGTCAACTTATTGGTTTTGCAGCATTTGACTAAATCTGAGCTTAAAGTATAGCTCTACACTTCAATCAACATCAGTGACCCAGTGACACATGCCATAACAGTGCCTCCACCATGTTTGAAAGTTGATGTTGAATGCTTTGAAACCAAGTAATCTTGGTTTCATCTGTCCAAAGAATCTTGTTCTAGAATTGGGCAGGCTTTTCAGATGTTTTCTCGCAGTCTAATCTGGCAATTAGCACTGAGAATTCCTGAACAGCTACCAAATGCAATTTTCCAGACCTATCTGCTTAATTTGTCTAGACACAAGGAAAAGACCACAACCGGCCATGAAACTGCTTATTATAAATGTCCAATTTGTTTTGAATCAGTGAAAATGGAACTGGTGTATGGAGCAGATCACATGTACCACAAAAAAAACAAAGCCTAAAAACAAACCTTTGCGTAATGTCACACATTTATCATTGCTATATTATTAAATATACACTATCATCCCAAGGCTAGTGAATGTGCAGACTCCAGCGAGTCCTTTATGCCTTCTACATATAATTGGCAAATGTATTATGGCACTGCTGCAGTTACTGCTATTGAAAAAACATAAAACACAAGAACATTAGTGGGAGAGAAGCGGCACCTGCAGTTTGTCCTCATAGTTAACTTGGTCTTTGAGGGGGCGGAGCTCTTGGGTCAGGTAATAGGAGTTGTGGGCGTGCTCAGGAGAGACAAAGTCCACATTCACTTGGATGCAACTGTGCAAATTCATAACCTGCACACAGTGAGAACATAACCGAATACATGAAGAACATCCATAATTCATCAAATGGAAAAAATGGCTTTTGTGAATTAAGAAGCTGCTGAAAATTCAATGACAATATGTTTGAATGTCACAAAAATGGAAATACAATTTTACTGAATTCAAAAACATGAACAAGAGGAATGCTCAGAGGAATGCTTTTGCAAAAAGACTTTAGGACTATAGGACTAGTACAGTCCTATAGATACTGAAATTGTAGATTCCCTCTCAATAATAGGTAATAAATGCATCCATTTAGACACAAAAAACACTTTCTTCTCCTCAATAGAGACCAAAAAGAATCTTTTTTCACTATAAATAAACACATCCTAACCCAACAATAATATTTAAAGAAAAGCAGAAGCTGTGGTATAAGCCTTTGGCAGGGGTTAAATTCCTCAAACCTACACACACAAGGCTGACCACAAGAAATTAGATTAAATGTCAGGGACGTGAAGGTTCTAATATCTCTGCCCTTCCACTGTATTCAGCCACTGTGTCCTTTATTAAAGCATGTCACAGAATTTGATGAAAAGGCAGCATGACAGAGAATATAGAGGTTGTGGTGTGAAGAGAACCTGGTGTAGTGCTCCGGCCGGGATGATGACAGCATCTCCATAAAACTGGAGCAAAGTGCGGCTCTCCACGCCATGCTCCTCCAGCAACCTCTGCCGGAGTCTAGGGCTTAGGTACCAGCCGCCCTCTCGGAGGGGGTCCGTCTCATTGTCCCATTCAGCATCAGAGTCAGCTTCAGCATCTGCCTCGGCATGCTCTGCTGATAGCTACACACACGCATAAAAACAGGCAGGTAAGAACAAGTAAGAAATGACAGCTGCACTACCCGTCAAACTATCCAAAAGTTTAGAATTTTAAAAAGATATAATTTCAAGGCAGATCATTTAATAGGGTAGTTCTTTGTTAAACTTACTCTATTTATAATTTAATTATAGTTATATTATCATAAAATGCAGTGTTGACTAGAATACACTGTATGCTCAAAAGTTTGTGGATACCCCTTCTAATAAATGCATTCAGCTACTTTAATTTGCACACTTTGCTGACACACATGCAGATTCACCCTGTAAAGAAGTGTTGCCAATAGTGTTTTTAGACTCTCTGGAACAGATAAACATAAACGTATTGGCACCAATACCATGCCTAATTAAGCCCCCCATAATTGAGCTGCGGAGAAGCACAACTGAATTCTCAGGAATGATGGTGCTCCATTCAGAACCTTCGGGATCAGTTAGGGATGTGGGTAGGTAGTGATCATTCAACATCCTGAACTCACTAACAGTTTTGTTGCTGAATGCAATCAAATCCTCACAGCAATGCTCCTAAATCTAGTAGAAAGCATAAGTTTTTTTTAATACCCATGATTTCTGAAGAAACAATGAATGAGCAGGTGTCCCAATACTTTTGTCCATGTAGTGTACTATAATCCAGACACCAGGAGACTTGGGTGAAAGAAATTATTAAATGATGAATTATTAAATTAAATATCAACAGTTACTAATATGTGATCTCTTAAATTGTGGAACAGTAGTGTATGTATGCATTAAGCAAACGCCTCCATGCAGTACCCAGACCGTTGCCAGGCATATTCCATTACACCCACTCAAGTAGACAATGTAGAATCAAATCAGTGGTAATGGACTGAGGCCACTGAATGTCTAGGCCTCAGAGGAAAACACTATATTTTAAGGCTTGCAAGTGTGATACGGTTCTCTGCGGTTAGCCAGTGGCACCGCATTTGATGAGCAGTGCTGTACCGTTTGAAGGAAATCCTGGATTTTGTGGAGGTCTTTACTCAAAAAGATGTGCCACAGTGCTCCAGGAGTTTCATTGGGATCTCTCAGCCTCTTCTTTGCACTCTCATCCAGAGTCTCCCTCTCTAGCAGCTTCAATACTCCTAAAACACACACACACACACACACACACACACAGAGTGCAAACAAAGTTACAGACAGATTAACAGAGCGATACACACACTATTGCTCATAAGATGGCTCATGTGATGATATGTTTTAAGAGATACCAGTATAAATTTCATCACTGCACCTCAAATGCTATTAAACTTTAGACATATGCTTCAAGCCTGTGGGTTTGTTTTCATTGTCCAATTCTCAGCAGACTGCAGGGAAAGCTTGTTGCAGGACAAAAACAGTTCTAGGAAAGGATAAGACAATAATACTAGGGAAATCCTACAATTTACTTTAATACTGAACAGGTTTGTGATACAGCTCATCTTCCAAGAGCCTTATCTCACATAACCTCAGTTTTTGCTGAGTGTGTTGCTGTCAAAGTGAAACCTGTGCAAAATGTCATTCTGAAAGGTTGAGATCAACTGCACTGATGTTGAAATGTTAGAATCAATTATGAGCAACTGTAATAAAACAATAACATAATAATAGGTATACAATTGTTTTAATGTATAAACAATAAACAGTCAAATGGAACAGAATCATGATAAAAATGTGATGATGCAACAAGCCTTTTCCTGAATCAAGTTGTTAAAAGGTCAGAGATTTAATTTCTTCAAACTATTTAATTATGATCTTTCTATTTCAAATTAACATTTTAATTGAACAAATTATTCGATGCCACAGGAAGTTCTGAAGTCACATTCAGAGTGGAATTCTAACCTGTCTTAGAGAGAGCTCCTGTGCCTTTGGCTATGCCCACATAGACTAGAATACTCATGGTGTCAGAGATTTCAACATGCAGATTGCTGGTTCCAAAGTCCTGCTCTGGGCATGCTGTCACACCTGCGCGCACACACACACACACACACACACACAAACACACACACAGGGAGACAGGGAGATTAGAAGCAATCAACTCACAGGCTGGCTTTCTAGAAACAAACTGCTCAGTATGACAGGGTAAAAAACAGTAGGTGGAGGTGAGGGACGAGTCTGAGGTGAATACCATGAGCACAGCAGAGGCGAGGGCCCAGGTCTGGCCGGATAAAGAATGATGGCAGACGTGAGGCCAGGTTGAGAGTGCCGTCAGGACCGGTGTAATCCGGAACTGGCAGAGAGCTCATCACATCGTCATACCTAACAAAGGCAATATCATTGTATCATCATTACTTCATCATAGCTAAGGTAATATTAAAGCTGCACTACACTTGAATCAGTCAAGAATCACCACATCATCATAGATGAGACATCAAAATGACATTATCATGTCTCAAAAAATACAAATCATCTTGTTAAATTCTTGTTAAAGAAATTGCTGATTGGACCTCCCTGTTATGAAAGCATGTAACTGAGAACTGTAATAGTGTCTTCAACTGATTAGGCTGTAAAAGTGTGTCTTCCTGTAGTTGATGCAGAGGTGTATTCAAATATTGCTAAAAGTGTATTCAAATTCTGGACGAGAAACGTGTAAGCACAGGAATTCTATTCAAATATGAAAATATGGGTGAGCTGGGAAGTGCCGATAGCATAAAGTGCTACCTGGATGGCATGAGAGCCAGGAACTCCTCCCCAGACGGCCAGTCTTTCAGTCTGTATACTGCAGGGTCACCTTTAGCAGATTTCGGTCTCTCTGTTGAAGACACACAGACACTGTGGTTAGTAACATATAAGAGTACTGAAACCTTGACTCTCTGAAAGCAGGTTAAACTGTCATTATTAGCTATTACTACCAAAACAGGCACGCCTGTTAATTTTCAGATTCCCCCCCCTACGTAATCTGCCTTTACTACTGGGTATTTAGTAATTCAGTATAGAAACAATAAGTGTTCTTATTGTTCCTATTATTATAAAGCCAAGGTCAAGCTGAAGGAGAGAAAATACTGGAAATGAGAACAGAACACTCACTTGACACATCCTCAAAGCCATCCCAGAAGTCTTTGACACGGGAGTTTGTAATGCTTCCATCACGGCAGTTGTAGATATCGCTGTGGAGAGCAGAGAACTCTCTGCTGAAGTGCTCTGGTTTCCACAGACTGGCGTTCAGACTCTTGTGCAGTCCAGAGACCAGCACCGGCTGCAGAACCACACCAACATCAACATCAGTACCCAACACATACTAATACTGGTAAAATCCCCACTTTTAGTAATTTTACTCATTACTAGCTTTGTGTTGTTAAAATGATACCATGTGTTGAAAAGAATGACTTATTGTAAGAAAAATACATAGTTAAAAGAATACATTTTCCCTGTCCAAAAACACCTCATCTTTCATCTTTCTACATAGTGATAGTTAATGCTCAACTTGCGTGCAGTAACACAAACCTGCTCTTGTGTCCAGTTCTCTTTGAACAGTCTTTGGTTGCCTAGGTGACGGTGATCTTTAAGCCAGAGCAGCCGGTGGCTGCCCAGCCAATCATGAGGGACGCTGGCATGCGGGTCAGCCAATGAGATTTGATTGGGCTTCGCCTCCTCCAGTCCCAACTCCACCTCCTCTTCCGTCAACAAGTCCTGCTTCAGCCCCAGTCTGGCTATCTTGGAGGCGGGAATCTTATTCTCTACTACTGAGGCTATGATGTCATCAAGGAGATTGGGCATACGTGTGTTGTGAGTGATCTAAAACATGAAGTACAAACAAAAGTACATTAATGCATGACTTTATAAAATGATAAGCACAGTTTAGGAGGAAAGCATGAGACTGTACTGCATTCTCCATGCATATATGTGTGTGTGTGTGTGCCTCACCTGATCATTGTTGTTGTAAACAGGTGCGAAGGCTATTCCAGGGCCAGTGGACCCCAGCCGCAGTTTCCCAGCTGTGGAGGTCAGAAGATCACGCAAGGTGGAACCCTGCTCTGGACTGCTGGACTTCTTGCCTAGAGCCTCTAAGCCATCACATTCTGGCTTTCCTACAGCACGCAAACATATATAGCCATTTAAATAAGCCCCAAAACGACTGTAAAAGGGGCCAGAAGGTGATAATGAAACTATACATTTCAGAATGTTAGTATTGATTCCCATTTTATGTCTTGATTTATTATTTTTATTTCTTTAAACAGTTCCTTCTTTCACAGTTGTGTGTTCAGTGTATCTAATACTAATAATAATTACAGTTGCACTCGAAATTATTCATACTCCATTGCTAAATTATTTTTTAGCAAAATTCACAAACTTTCAGCTGTTTGCAATAAACCAATCAAACAAGAACAATTTAAATAGCTAAACACAGCTAATAGACCAAGTGCTTTTCACCCAATTCAACACAGAATACCACTGTAAATAACAACTGCAGGGTCTGAATTATTCAACCCCTTTATGACAATCGTCTTTATGACTTAGTAGAGCACTGTTATGACCTGCTGCAAACGTGATGCATAGCCAGACCCCAGCTGCTGAAAGTGTTCTTGAGGAAATTTAGCCATTTCCTCCAGTTTACTGATATTCTTGAGTTTGTGTGTTGCAAGTGCCTTCTTCAAATCCCACCAAACTGTGTTGACCCCTCCAGAATCTTCCAGGACTTTGGAGGACTTTGAGGTAAGCTTGGGATCACCATCCTGTTGGAAGATCCAGTGATGCCCAAGCTTCAGGTTCAGGCATGACGTCCAGGAGGAACTTCTGTGGCTGGATGGTTTTGAGCAAATTGGAGCCAACTTCACTTGTGCTTTTGGGTTAGCAGAGGCATTCGGGCATGGTAACCTTCAGCATTTACTATGTGCCTTACAGTGCAAACCACCAAATCTTGCTGCAGGCCTTTTGCAGTAACAATGCAAAAGACCACCTGCCTCCTCAGGAATCTACTGGCTTGCCATGTCCAAGTAGTGTAGCCAGTGCTTTGCTGTCTTTTCATATCCTTTTGTGTTCTCTTCTCTGAACGTTTTGGACCACTTTCTTGACTTAGCCATATTTCTAACATGCAAACAAACATCACAGTCAGAGTATGTTTGATTGCATGTTAAAATTTTATAAACATAATTTGCAGTGGGGCATGAATAAGTTTGACCGCAACTGTAAGAGTTAGACCAAATAACTGATTTGAATCATGGCGAGATCCCATGACGCACTAAAAGGCCTCTTAAGAGTTGTAATCATATTAATTAAATCGTTGTACCCAAAGTCATTACAACACCTATGCACCACACACACAGAACTACACTACAAATTCCAACTCAAATAAGAAGCTCAATCTCCCTAACAAGAGCGTGCAGACTTGTTTAATCTTTTGTCTCCACTTTAAGCTGGTGTATAAGCCAGGCTTAATGCAGGCTGATGTAATGTGTACTAAAGAACCAGGGGCTAAATAGATGGTTGGGGTGTGAGTGTGTGTGTGAGCCTGTGTGTATTTCACACCTCTCCTCTCTGTGGGAGTCCTGTGAACTGCGTCCTGTGCACTCTTCTGTGGATCGGAGACCTGTGGCGAGCTGTGCTGGCTCTTTGAGTCACACTGTGCTTTCTCTGGAAGCTGATGCAGCAACACAATCACATTACTCTCTTCACTCAGCACACAATGTTTACTATATAGTACAATAGAGCTGCAGCTAAAGGTCTGTGTCAATGTAAAGTAAATGCAATAGGAGATTATATGTCTTATAGTAATAATGTGTTTACAAACCACATTTCACAAATAAGCAAGATCATGGCAGATAATGGCAAAATAATGGCAAAGTGCTTTTAACATTAAGAAAAGACTGCAGTAATGATGGGTTTACTTATTTATTGCCTAGTTGTGTTTTTTCTCTTTTGCACATAAAAACAACATAGATATAGATGCAGTTGTTGTTGTAGTAAAATATGCCATTGATAACCTACAAAGATAGTCACCAGTTTTTCAACATTCAAAGTCAATTTTAAATGTACTGTTATATAAATGGTTGCCCATACTGCCCACTACTAGAACCTAGGGAAATGTGACTAATCAACAGTCATTTTAATACTTTCATAGTAATAAATTTACATTCTGCAACTGTTTCATACACACTGATTCCTTCATGTACTGTGTCATTTTGTGGGGTCAAGCAGACCCTAAAGTACGTAACAAAACTATTAACGGGGTGACGCTGGCTGCATTATATCAAGTTTGCCATCTAATGCACGAAACGTTGCAGTCACCACTAACTGTTTGTGGTGGAATCAACTCATGAGCTGAGTATATCATTACATGCCGATATAAAGCACTTCAAACGTTATAAGGACTGCCTGGAAAATGGGAAAACTCCAGTTGAGCAAATTAACAGGAACACACTCTCAATGAAGTGAGAGAGTGTTGCGGTAAGCATAGTGAGAACTAATGAAGGCCTTTGGGGTGAGCTGAAAAAGGAAAGGTTGAGTGTGTCACCTGTGAGAGGCCATTGGTGGTGATGAGTTTGGAGGAGAAGGCGTAACTTCCAGAGCAGGAGCAGTGAGAGGGGATGCCATATTCACTCCTTATGGAGTGTATGGAGCTCTGCAAGTCTGCCAACACTGCAGGACATACAGTCAAATTATATTAAAATTATTACCTGACACCTTCTAACCAGTAACACCGACCATCACAAGCACAGTGTTCACCTGTTTCTGGGACTATTTGGGTAGGCATTAGATTCTTTAGGTCGTGGGGCTGGTTTTTCACACACCTTACCCAGGCATACAATTCTTTATCTAAAAATAAATAAAAACACATAACATCAGAAACACATATTTAAAAAAGCTATTATCTACTGTGTTACGCAGGTATATCACTAACCTTTGGCACACTTCCTTTCGCGGGCTTTGTAGCAGTCCATACACACCACAAAACCACACTTGTGACAGGCCCAGTGAATGTTGAATAGAGTGGCCTCACACGCGTCACACATCTCTCTCACACCACGCACCGCCCGCTTCCACATCACCTGGGCTGCACACACACACACACACACACACACACACACACACACATATGCAGAAAGGAAAGAGGACAAAAATAGAGAGTGAAAAGATTATTGTCCTATGGAGATATAAACATCAGTCATTTATTTAGTATCACAAATTACAAATTATACACACACACAAGAAGTCATTTTATGTGAGAGGTAAAAGAAATAATACTTCTACCTCTCACACAAACACACATTTTTTTAATCATGTGGACATTTGGTCCTCACATGCACCAACATAAACTCACTGTCTTTCTTGACCCAGGTTACAGCAATGTTCTCAGTCTTGACTAGCAGGCAGAATTTGTCTCCTATGAGTGTGAGGATATATTTGGCTGTGTTCAGCGCCATCTCTTTTTTATTCCCGTCTTCTTCATCCTCAAATCCAGCTGTCCATACCCTCACTGCATCCTCATCAGTCTCCTCCGCAACAGAGAATCCATCCACACGCACCACTCCATTCTTGCTGTATGAGAGTCTATGTCCAGAGAAAGGAATAAACTAGCACATATGCTTTGCTGGTAAAAGTTTTATTATTATTTTTATTATTTCATGAATCCCACCTCCGGGTCTCCCCAATAAGCCTGATACTGTTATGATTTTCCACAACACGGCAGACTGATAATGAATAATAAAGAACTGGCAGCTTTTGTGGACCTAAATTGTGTCTATTCTTGGACAAACATGTTTAGCTAGAGACTGGGGCTATTTTCCAGACAGAGATTAAGCTTAGTCCTTGATTTAGCAGTTCATCTGGATTAATGAAGACTATATTTTTAAACACACCAAAAAATTCTTTTTTAACCAACATCAGTAATGACTACAACATAAAACTGTGTAGTAATCATAATACGTCTGATGTAACTGACCGGTCTCATCACCAATATCCTTTATTAATGGGAAAAAAAAACACCAAATATTTGTAATACCTGGCGTTTGTAGGTTTATGCCCTGTGGTCTAACAACAGCAGACGTACATTTTTATAATATGAAAGGTTTCAGAAAACATTTGCACAGAAGGCATTTGCAAACAAATAAACTAAATATAGTGGTACATGTAATGCATTTTTGGGAAAGGCGGTACATTTTTGGCAAAGTCTGAAGCTGTGTGATGCTCACCGGCGGAAGTAGTAAAAGCGGCAGAAGACAGGAGAGACGGCAGGCTCCTGGGCTTTGCGAGAGCGGTCCAGCCGGCACTCGCGACACTTTTGCACATTGGCACCAATCTCAGCGCACGAATCGTCCTGCAGGAAGGCTTCACCGCTCTGCTTCAACTTCTTCACCTTCCTCCAGTCCTTCAGCACTGAACGGGGGATGCCATCTGAAGGGAGAGAAAGAATACAAGCAACAACCTCTGTCAACTCATGTACCCTGTACCCTCCCTCAAGTAGGCAAGGAACACGCTAAGATTGGTATTCCCTTCTCTCAATTGGTCGATCTATTTCTTTTGAATGAAGTCACAGCAGGAAATAAGAGGCTGTTGGTGGTGGACACTCTGAGTGAGGGGCTTTGATGCATGTTGTTTTGAAAGGGAAATCTAAATCTATGGATGAAAAACTGTTGATGGCTGAAAAAAGATAAGGTCATGGAAATTTTATTAATTTTTTTAGCCACACATTTGCTCATAGCTGTGAACTAACTGCCCCATCTCCTATTGAAGCTATCAGAATGACAGGAATATATGGGCTAGATATTCAAAGTCAGTGAATAAAATTCTTTAAATGCTGCAATCTGTGCTGCACTGCACTGGATATCTTGGTCGGTGGGAGTCAGGTCAGGCGATTCTAAATCTATGACAATAACCTTGAAAACAACAGTCAACCAATTGAAACTGTATGATATTTTGTTCTTTGATTGGTCTTATTCTACACATATGTTTGCACTTCAGAACAATACAAAACAAAAAAAAAACGTACTGTTGTTGGGTAGCCTGTGAGATTTCTCTTTGCTTGTCCGGAAAGTTCCATTAGGCTTCCCCTCTTCTTCTTCCTCCTCCTCCTCCTCTTCCTCCTCTCTCACATTCTCTCCTCTCTTCTTCAGCTGGTCATTATGCTTTTTAATGAGCATGGGTTTCGGCTGGCGTTTGCCCCCAGGAACAGATTTGCGATTCACGCTGTCATTGCCCAAATCCCCATATTCAAAACCTGACTGAAAGATTTGTTTGTCCCCACAATTACCCTTTTCTGTTTTAATGGTGATTGGACATGGTTTCCTCTCATCCGCACACACCTTCTTGACCTGAGAGTTAAGTTTCTTATCGTCCACATTACCATTTCTCTCCAAGATGTGCTTTACATCTTCTAAGGTAGCTTGCTTGTCCCCCATAACAGGCTTCTTGTCTTCAGTTTTAGTCTTTGTATCACTTCCACTGGACTTCCGGTCCTCTGGAGGGCATTTTCTTTCCAGAAATTTGGACTTCCTGTTGTCCAGACAAGATTCTTTGCACTCTTGGTTGGACCATTTGTTCTCCAGTCCATTGATATCTTGTTTAGTTGGCAGAGAGATGCAGCTTGTGGTAGTGTGGGAAGCACCCATCTGACTGCCCCCTGATACCTGGGAGGTGGCACTACCTCTGTCCTGCTCAGAGTGGCGAGTCAGCCAGGCCTTTTTCAGCTTGTGGTAGTTGTTCTGACCGGACTGAGCAGACTGGTTTGAATGGGCTGGAGAAGCTGGTGGATGACCTTTGGCTATTGAGCCAGGTTTGCTAGTGGCCCCAATACTAGGGACTTCGGAGGATAACCTGGGACATTTTGGAGGGCTTGGAATGAATACTGAGTCTTTCTCCTTGTTCAGAGCATGTGCAGTACATATGGTGTGTGTGCTGTGGGTAGTGTATGTGCCATACCTACTGTGTGGTGTGTGTGAAACACTCTTGGTAGCGTTCAAGGCGTGTGTAGTGTGTAGGGGCTGGACTGTATGCGTGTTATGTCTTGGTTCTGGGGCAGCTAGTCCAGCTCTACGTTTCTTCACATGTGGTAGGTCTCTACCAGGACAGCAGGAGACAGATAGGTTCAGCTTTGGCTGTACTGTTCCAATCTCCTTTCTACAATGTTCAGATACTACGTCTGTTTGTGAGTGTGGGGTATCAATATTTGCAGGATATTTCACTTCGTGATTTGGAAAATGAATTGAATTCATATTTTTAGTTGTCATGTTCAAGGGTGTGTTAATATCCTGCTTTGAGGTGACCATGTTGATTGGATGTACAGTGTCTACAGGGGTCCACAGGACACCCCTCTTACACTGCAAACTACTTTCCTTTAAGTGTGTATTTGTCACACTTTCAAATGTTCGCACATGTTCACAGTGAACTCTGGGTTGTGACCTATCACTGACAGAGTAGTTCAGGGGCGCATGCACATAGCTGGATGGTCGAACAATAACAGAAGCTGTGGCAGACTGTGGGGTAATCATTCCTCCATTTATCGTTTGACCTCCCACCCCTCTCTCTCGCAAAACTCCACCTCTTTGTAAATCATACGTTTGGCTCGTCACAGTTATCGGCTCAGGGGTCATCCTCTTTCCGGCAACTGCTCCATGTCTTAGTTCAGGCATTAGTGTGGGCGGTCTCTGTTGATTCTGACCTTTTCCAGATAAGCTCATTGGCTGGATAGGTGTGAGGGTGGGCGGAGACAATCTACCTTGTCCTGCCTCTTTAGAGGCCATAATGGGTGGGGCAGGAGGATGGAAGATGGGTGCCCTGTGCAGTGAGTGTACAGCACGAGAAGAAGAGTTGGTGACGGAGATAAGAGGAGTGCAGGAGCCCTTTCTCTCTATACTGCTGTGTTCTACTGGCTCCACTGAGACCACTGAGTTGGCTTTACAGGCCAACTGCTCTGCGATCTTGCCCAGGAGTCCTTCTTCTTTTTCTGGGTGGCGCTTTACAAGGGGTGGGGGCCTGGCCTTGACTGTGCTCTGTGTGCTGGGCGAATGAAGGACAGAGGTAGCAGTGTTAGGGCCATTCAGCCTCTCATACAGCTCTTTGCTGGGTGGAGCCCTGCGTGCTGATAGCTTGTTCTCCACAACTCCAGTCACAGGGGTGTAATAGTTGGTCTGGGTGAGTGTGGGAGAGGGGTGGGCTGACTGTGGCCTGGGTGGCAGACTATGCCTAAACACATGCATCTCTCTATCTCGCTCCTTGTCTCGCTCACGCTCCCTCTCTTTCTGCTTGGAATGAAGTGATGGACTCTTGGGATACCGCGGGTCTCTGTCTGAACCCAGTTTGGCCGTAAACGGTGCCACCTCAATGCTCTCCTGCAAAATGCGCCGGCTCTCCTCCTGGTAACGGCTGGTTCGGTCACCTGTGAGGTCATAGACCACCTGAGGCTGTTTTGGGCGATCAGAGGGCGACTCTGGGGCCACTGGGCGGTAGCTGTGCCCATTCTTCTCCACAGTGGCCCTGACTCGTTCTTGCTCTACCTTCACAGGTGTGTGAAGGGTGCTTTGTGTCTCTGTGAAAGTCCTCCTTTCAAGTTCCCTAGAAACAAGTAAAACAGCATGAGTACATTGAGGAGTGAATCAGGCACTTGATAATATTGTGTTTGGGTTCACTCATGATTTCTGCTGAACAAAAAAATGTATTTATCAGATGAGATTAGCATGGCTACGTTGTGTGTGCAAGAGTGGAGTGTAAACTCACTCTGTGGTTTTGGAGGTGGGTGTGCTGGGCTGGACAGCCCTGGATATTCTATGAGGGTCAGCACTCGATGGGCGTACAGGCAGCGGTGGTCTTAGCCCCTGACCCTCTACACTAGTTACAGGAGTAGGCTGAGGGAGCCAGGGGCTTGGTGTGTTCTATAAACATGCACATAAACAAACAAACAAACAAACAAACTGAAAACACAGATGCTCACTTATTGTAGAACAAGTCTGGGGAAAATATGAAAGCTTAGAAACATCACCATGGTTATGGAAAGAGTGAACCAGAGGCAGCAGGAATCTAATAAACATATAATAAGACTCTAAGAACATAAATCAATCCTGGCCCACGAGGGAGGAAGGGTCAGGAACATGTGTGGAAATCAGAAACTCTTATTTATAAAACACACATACATGATACATAGAAATGAGTGTCTAGATTGTAACACAAAGGAATAATCTAGCTTTACCTGCAGGGCTTTCATTAACTTCACAATCATTTCTTTATTTAATAATTTCTTTTGAATTATTCAATGCTTATACCTGTTTTCTTATGCTCTCTAACTTTCCCCACATGCTCACCCTCTACTCCAGGCACTACACGTGATTCCAACCACCTTCAATACATAGCCAACACTATGATTTAAATGAAGAGAACCAACATTTATTTACTATACTGATAGAAGTTGTGCAAATCGATTGTGAAAACCACATAAATCTAATATTAAAAGTTTATATAACTTATGTCTACATATATTTCTTTTGCGCATATGCATATGCGCATATTGCGCATGGTTTTACATATAGCAAAGAATCATTTGTATTGTCACAAATGAATGAGTACATCATTACTGTGAGACTACACTTACCCTCCTCAGGTTAGCCTCAGCCATTCCTGTGCTCTCTGGTGGTGCCCATTTGGACCCCTGTAGGCCAAGGCCATAGTTGTGTGCTCCATTGGGGAATGGCGGCCAGAGGAGAGGGTACAAGCCCAGAGGTGCCAGGTGGCTGGCTCCTGGACTTTGGGCCAAAAGTGAAGGTGTGGCCTGCAAAGCCAGTGGGTGGTGGGAGAGACCCAGAGGCCCCAGTCGAGTGTGACCAGCCAGGAGTGCTGTAGAGGGTGGCAGGCCAGGCAGCAGGGAGGGCAAGAGGTGAGGATGAGGGATGGAGGGGTGTGGCGAGCAGAGAGGAGTCTGTGAGGGGAGAGAGAGGTGAGGGGTTGGGCTCAGTATTTTGCCGTGGGAGGATGTGGAGGTGAGGTTAGGAGAGCTGGAGGATGGGGAGGGACTCTTTAGGTGGTGTTTGGAGTGGGGGTTTGGTGGGGTGTGTGCAGGTTGGATGTATGTGGGGTGGCTCTCTAGCTCCTTCCTCACAAGTGCTGGGTCTCTGTAGACAGTAAAGGGCTCATTTTTGTCAATGATCAGTGGGCTCTTGGTTGTCTTATCTAGAGCGGAAGAAGGATTCTGTGGAGGGGTTCTGGATCGGGCTGGTTGGTCAGTTGAAGTAGGGGAAGAAGCATGGCTACGGTTCGGGATTGTGGAGCAGGTTACTTTGGGACCAGGTGTGCTTTTAAGGCCAATGAGAGCTGTCGCTGTAGCAACTTTGACTGGAGAACTGCTCTCTTTGACTCTGCTAGCCTCAGGAGATGCATTTCGCCTTAGCCTCAATGCTTCTGCCACAGGTGGTTTGGAGATGATCTCTGGAGAGGAGCAAGGACTGGGGTGCACAGTGGGTTTGTTGGTCATTTCTGAAACAGGTGCAGCTTTGAGCTCAGGACCACGAGTTCCAGGAGATTGACTCAGTTTAGCTCCCTTTCCAGCTTCCACCTCTGCTTTGCAAGGCATGATGGGAGACTGAGTCAGAGCTCCTCTAGACTCCTCCTCTAATGAAGCTGCTGAGTCACCTCTAGGTGTGGCAGCTTCCGGGTGGGTAAGCACTGATCCTTTGACCTCTGGATCGCTCTGTGGAATCTCTTGGTCACCTTCCACTGCTTCGCACTCTGGTGGTGATGTGTGTAGCAACACACACGCCGTCTCCATGGAAACCAGCTGCTCACTCTCCTGGGATGCCAGTAAGGCGGACACAGCCTCAGAGTCCTCCTGGGATGCTCCTTCAGTCCTGTCCTCCAGCTGTATCGCTCCATCACCCCTCTCCTCCTCTTTTTTTTCACAAGCCGGTCCCACAGTGCACTGTGGGTCTGAAACTCCAGTGCTTCTAAACGTTCCATTGCAGGATGGGCCGGATAAATGGACTTCACAACGAGGGATTTCACCCCCTCGCTGGCCTTCAAGCTCTGTAACATGGCCAGGAGAAAGCTCCCTGCTTTTAGGAGAGGAGCGAGTCTTCAAGTCCCGCCCGACATGCCCAGCAGGACTGCTGTTTGAAACACAGCAGTTCCTGGGCAGGCTCTTCGACCCCATGTCACAGGACATTTCCTGCAGTCTGCAGCTGCTGTCCTCTGAATCACTGCCATCAGATAGGTCAGAGCCACTGCCGGCCTTCAGCCTCTTTAGCCCAGCTCTTCTCTTCTCGTTTTCATTCTGCTCTTCCTCCTCCCCCACTTTTCTCCTCTTCCTCTCCACATGGTTTATTCGACTTTTGGAGGAATCTAGGAATAAGCAAAAAAAGAGTAAAAAAAAAAAAAGTAATAAAAGCAGGAACAACAGTTCTGTGGAGACTAAGAACAGGACGGAGTGTATTTTAGACACACGCTATTAGACACTGTTTTATGCTGAATGAGAATGCAGTCTCCCAACAGAGCTAATGCAATAAATGTAAATGCAGCTAAATGGAATTCAAACAGTTAAGGGGCTGTTAATATTAATTTAATGTATTGCTGCACCTTACCTGTTCTTGCTTCATCAGCTCTCCTCTCCTCCCTCATCCCCTCTGCTTCGTCCTCAGCCAGGCTGCAGTTGGAGTTCTGTCGGCACAGCTGAGGCTGTTTTCTCTGCACTGGCCTAGAGCTACACGCCTGCAGGAGAGAGGAGGGGGCAGAAGGAGGAGAGACAGATATAAGTGTGGTTGTGTGCATATTACAGTTGCAACACTGTGTTTGTTTGTGTATTTGAGTGTGTGTGCATGTGTGAGAGAAGTCTGTTTGAGTCTGTATGATAAAGTTTTTGTACTGTGTGGGAGAGATGGGATTTTGCATGGGTGAGTTGGGTATGTGTACCTGGTCAGCTGCAGTAGTGTTGTTTGACCTGTTAATTGTGTTCTGAGGAGAGATTAAAAAGACAGAATCAGAGAAAGACAGAACCTTTCATGTATAAACACTCATGTAACCTGAAAATCAAGCACATAAGTCAATCTAAACTGAAGAACTTTCCTTACCAGAGTAGTCCTGTTGATCTTGGTGTGAGGTTTGCGTTTAGGTGTGGAGATATCTCCCAGCAACAATGACTGGCTGATGTCATCCAGGAAAACCACCTGCATAAGTGCCAGGTCTACACTCAGAGGAGGCTCCGACACCTGCGGTGACAAGAGTAGAAGAGTAGACAGTAACACATCCATGACCAACTGCCTATCAAATGTTTGTCTCCTTTGTCACTTTGTCACACCTTGTCTTCTCTTGAACTTTTTACAGTAATGGTTGATTTTCAGTGTTAGTTTTCAGGAAAAAAGGGTTATTATCATAAAACATAAAACATGATTTACCAATACTGTGAAATGAGTCTTGGCATCAAAAAAAAAAAAGATACAACTTAAATAAATCTAAATGTAAACCAGCTTTTACTTTACTAAATTAGGTTAATGAAAACAGACAAAGAAAAAATGCTGTCTGCATTTTACTGTGAATAATTGGCATTTCTTTAGACCAGCTGAAGAGAAAAGAGAAGTTTTCCCACCTGGTCACTCAAAATGGTCATGGTTCTGCTGTTGTGGTCATGGTGGCTGACGGTGCCATAGAGCCACTGTGGTTTGGAGTCGTGTCTGAACACCTTCACCCTGAGGCCCTTCACACAGCCATGCCCTGTAACACACAAGCACCAGCTCAAGAAGCTCAATTTCTGACTGGTTCACCAGTTGCAGCTGTCACTCTACTCAAAATTAAAATCTTTTTAGACATGGATATGTAATGGTGATTAGCACAGGCGAATCTGACAGAGCTGATGAAGATGAAAATAACAGCATGAAACACCCATGGTCACTTAGACAGCACTGACCTACTCAGCAAGGTTAGTCCAAAACAACATTCCCGTACAAACATACAAGAGAGACAAATACACATTAAAACCGGCTCACCAACAAAAAAATGTGCTTGATGGCAGGGGCCCACACTCAACTTTGGACTGAACTGACAGCTTGAGCAAACATTAATTGGAAAAACTCATTTTTAACAGCCCTGACTAACAGAGCCCAGACACCACGTCTATCAGACACCCACCATAACCAGCGCATCATTCCCACCCACAGTCGAAGGATTCAATAAGAAGAATCCTCCCTCCCTCTAGCAGGAGAAAGCAGAGGCCACAATACCTAGCTGAAGAATATGCTGGAGCTGGCACTGTCTGAGCCAGGCTTGGACCTGCTCCCGGCTCGAAGTATCCTCTCTCAGGGCCGAGTCGTCAACTTCACCCTGCTGCAACAAACACAGAATGTACACCAAGTTCAGGACTAAAGTCCTGTTTTTCATGAAAAAAAAATTACACTATATGTTCAAATATTTGTGGACACTGTAGAGAAGTACTGCCAATAGAATAGGACTCTCTTGAACAGGGAGAAGTGTCAGAGTGGACAGTGAGTGGAAAAAGTGTTTAAAAACTCCAGCAGCACTGCTGCGTCTGGTCCACCCGTACCAGCACAACACACACATACCAATAACAACATGCCAATAACTCCCTGTTAGTGTCACCACAGTGCTGAGAATGACCCAACACTCAAATGCTACCTGCTCTGTGGTGGTTCTGTGGGTCCTGAGCATTGAGAAACAGGGTGAAAGCTGGCTAACAAAGTATGTAGAGAAACACATTGACTACAGTCTGTAATTGTAGAACTACACATTGCTCCTACATGGTAAGTGGAACTAATAAAATGGACAAATAGATCCTCCTGTCATATGTGTGCACTGTGTATTTTTAAAAATACTACAGAATCATAACAAAATCATCAAATCAGCCTGAATTGTAATAAAATTTCTTGTAGGAAATAATTTATCTAACCGACACATCTAACAGATCAGAGATTTACACCTTCAGTTTTTTATTGCAATACTAAAGCACAAGAACTGATATGAGTGATGGAATGATTTCTTGTGTTTTGTTCCTTAAGCTTCACTCAGTTGCAATAAATAGTAAGTGAATCTTTGGAATTACATGGATTTCTGCTTTGGTTACCATAAACAGTCTGACCGTTATCTAGGTCACAATTACAGGCAAGCACTAACTATCTAACTATACTAATAACACTCAAACAGTTGCACTGCTCATGTCTTTTCCTCAGCACAGTAAGTTAGCCTCCACAGTGCAGGCTAGAAAAAGTAAGTGAACCCTTGAATTTAATAACTTTAGCAGTAATCACCCCCACCCAGTTTCTGTAGTTGCAAATAAGATACAAATATGGACTATTTCTTCCTGCAAATGTGTTTCAGTTCATCAGTATGTCTGGGATGTCACCTGTGTTCACTATGTACAGCGAAATGTGTCCTCCACATTTTACCCATCTGTGGTAGAGAGCACACACTAGTGAACTAGAGGCAGTAAGTGCACACCCACCCAGAGCGGTGGGCAGCCAACTTTAGCGCCCGGGGAACAGAGAGGGTGAATGGCCTTGCTCAAGGGCCCAACAGTGGCAGTTTGCTGAGCCCACAACCCTGTTATCAATAGCCCAGAGCTCTAACCGCTGAGCCACCACTGCCCCCAATCTCTTCATGATATGTCAAAGTAAGGTCAGGACTCTGTTTTCGCCATTCAAAGACACAAATCTTTTTTAACCATTCTCTAGTCGATTTATTAATTGCATTCAGCGACAATGTTGGATGAATGTTGGATGATTACCACCTCACCTCATCCCCAACCCCCTAACTCTAACCAAAAGTCATTCCAGAGAGCACAGTTCCACTGCTCCACAGACCAATGCCTGGCATTAGGCATGGTGCCCAAAGGTTCATGTTCTATTGGCAGTACTCCTCTACAGGGACTAGGTAAGCTATATTTGTGCATTTGCACATCTGTGTCAGCAATGGGCGCAGCTTAAAGTAGCTAAATGCATTCATCATAAGAAGGGGTGTTCACAAACATTTGAATGTGTAGTGTATAAGATAAATGAGCTCTGTTTGGCTTCATTTGGCTGTCATGTGTTGTGCCACATTCAAAAAGTGAGTGGGAGGCGCTAATCTGTGGTAGGCTGAATAGGTGAAGGTATGTAAATGAGCTGGTTTTCGTGACATCACAGAGAACAGTAGTTTTAAAACCGACTGCTTGTTCAGCTTAGTTTCCATATATGGACTGTACAGACTCTGGGAGTACATGGTGTGTTCTGAACGTTTAACAGTGTTTACATATTACTGCAACCTCCTTTATTTCAGTAAAGTTAGGGAAATGTTGTTTTCCACGACAGAGGTCTTTTGACACTCACCAAAGAGTAGGAAAGGTTGCAAAGGAGAAAGTGGGTGGAGTACAGAGGCAGAAAGACGAAGGAGGGAAGAAATAGAATAGAGAGATAGAGAGAAAGAGAGAGAGAATTAGTGAAGGGTATTAGGCACAGACAGAGACACACAAATGCAGGCACACATGGTATTACTCATCCAGACAGAGACACACCCCCTCAGCATGTGTACGCGCTCACACACACACACACACACACAGACACACACTCACACACACATCCACAAGCACAAACAGGCACACACATTCACAGAAGGCTGAAAGTTATGTAAGAGAAGCCGGCGTGTAGACGGATATTCAGCCGAACTCTTGCTGAACTCCTGTGGCCTGTGTTGCTTGATACAGTATACACAGTATACACATTGAGAAAATATACAAACAACCCTCACACAAAATCAACCACAAATAGCTGCTTAACACACACACACACACACACACACACACAATGTTTTGACATTCACTAAACCAGGACAGCATTATTCCTTTCACTAAAGACCTATCAAACTACTTCCACTTTCAATGAAACCATAAACAAACACCCACACACTCTGTTTCTCTCGCTCTCTCGCTTTTCACTTACACACCAAACACACACACATATTTTCAAATGCTTTCCCTCAGGATTAAGGTTGATCCCTCCTGCTCCAAAAGGTCAAGCTTAAGTCAGGTCTTAACACTATTAGCTGCTCCGAGGGTTAAAACGTGTGTGTGCATCTACAGAGAGTAAGCGTCCTGTCAGCATCCCTTTCCTCTCTCTCTCTCTCTCTCTCCCTCTTTCTCTCTCTCTTCTTTCCCTCAGTGTCCATTCCTCTCCCTTGAAACCTCAGTCCAAGTTCACTGGCACATAAAGCTACCCTCTGCTTCAACCTGCACTTTTACCTCTCCTAGCACAACACACAGATTCTCTCTCTTGCGCGCCTTCTCTGTGTCTGTGGGTAAGCATCTATACATAGGCATGGGTGTATGTATTTATTAAGAGTGTCAGATAGATGTAAAAACAGCTTTCCACTGTGGAACCACAGTGCCACAGAGCACAAACTAACACTGCTTAACTCACAGCGTTTCTTCTAGCGGTCAGATTCACAACAGTGTTTCTAATCCAAACTGAACAAAAGACAAGCAGGATTTTGGACAAAGCATAACTACCCCTACTACTGTTACTACTACTACTACTACTACTACAACAACTGGTTAGTGAGCATTATTACAACAGATGAATGAGAATACGCCCAGTAACCAAATAGATGGTGCCAGAAGTTACTATACAGACAAATTACTGAGATGTGGAGCCATTTTGCCACGGTCTGGAAGAAGACACAAACGGCCATCCAAGAAAACAACGCAAGAATCATCAAGGCACAGGCCTGCTATTAACTGGAATCTAATGGAACACCAGTCACCAGTGTCACCATTAACAGTCAAGCAAGTTTTAGACTGCTATGGACTTCTGACACCTTCAAGCTCAACTAAAGTATGCAGCTGACATCATAGACCATGAAAAAGCCTTCTGGTGAAACATTTTGTGGACCAAGATTCAGGTGTTTGGTTAGAGGTGTGTTTAGAAGAGCCAAGGTGAGGCGCTCTATCTCAGAAACACTGCACCAACTGTGTGCTCTGGGACAGGTCTGCTGCCAGTGGAACAGTTATATTGCACAAAGTGGGTGGAATAATGAGGAAGGAGAACTACTTTAGAATTTCTCAGCATAACCTCAAACCATCAACTAGACGGTTGAAACTTTTGACACAATTGGGTTGCGTTCCAACAGGACAAAGACCACAAACACATCAATGGATGTGGAATGGCTCGTTGGAACTACCTTCCCTGATCTTTAACCCTTTTGGAAATATGTGGACTTGGCTACTTGGCTAATGGCTACCAAACACATCTGGTCAACACTGAACCAAATATTTGTATATTTTCTACCCTGTATGTATAACCATGTGTGGACTTAAGACCCACGACCCAAAAAAAAAAAAAAACCTCTCTGCATTAAGTGCTCACTGTATTTAAAGCACACTGTTATACTGGTGAAACGTGATGTACATTTTGTAAAGAAAACATTGTAAAGAAAAGAAGTTTTCAGAGAAATGGACAGTAATAGAACACAAAACAAAAAAGCGACTGACTAAACGCCTGCAGCAATAGTGTAATTGATTCTTAATTTGCTTTGCTCCTGATGATTATCCTGCAGTTTGTTTTTTGTTTTTTTTTGCAACTCTAATCATCTCCACCTGATTGTCACATTTAGATGCTGAAGGCTTAACTAACTGAAGCAGGTGTGTTACATTAGGATTGTGTAAATAACTGATACCAGCTAAGACCATGTAATATTGTCCTGTATTCTAAAATGACAGGAAATATCCACTGCAAACCAGTGGAGCATTTTTGTCAGACTTCTTTAGTTAAACTAGACGCTACATGGAGATGATTGATTTGCCAGGCCGAGCATACCCCTGAGACATGACAGAAAGCTTAACATTCAGCCGCATTTTAGAGTAGCTGAGACTGGCCGCTGTGTGTGCAGCACACAAACACACACACACATACACATGCTCGCACTGGGTAAATTCCTCTGCTTCATTAGAGCGCTCTGTGATGAGCAGCAGTGGCTGAGAACAGAAGGGCTTGAATGGGATGCAGCGAGTATGGCGCTAAATGAAACACATTAAACGCGGCCCTGTTGTGATTAAGTGTCTGCGGAGGCCAGGACTGCAAAGTCGATTAATAAGTTGCTCACTAAGAGGTCCTTGGAGAAAATTCACCCAAAATTAAGACCCAATTAAAGATTTTACCTTTCATTTGTAATGAAGCTCGTTTGGGTTAAGGCTGAAGTGTGGCACACATTCTGAACACCATAATCAGCTGCATGAAATATCATTACATCTGTTTTATGGACACTGTTAGAAATTCAGTGACCAGTGATGACAGGCTTATAAAACAAACAAACAAAAAAAAACGCAGAACAACTGAGAAAATTGTGGCTAGGTAAAAGTGTGAGGGAGTGTGTGTGTGTCTATGGCTCTAATAATCTCAGTGCATGTGTGTGCGAGACAGACCAGGCATCTCTGATTCCTATCTGACCTTGCATATAAGACACACAGTTATGTGAGAGACTGAAGCAGAGTGGAGAGAGATATAGTGAGAGAGTAAAGAAAGAGAGAGAGAGAGAGAGAGAGAGAGAGAAACAGGGAGTGGAGAGAGTACAGACAGAGAAAGAGAGAAAGAGAGGGAGAGAGACAGACAGAGAGAGGAGAAAGAGAGGGAGGAGGAGAGGGTGTATGTATGTGTGAGTGTGTCTGTGTGTGTAAGTGTGAGTGTGTGTGTATTACTCATCTGTGCCTCAGTTCTCAGGACGAAGGGAAGACATGATTTATTCATTTACCCGCAGGCAGGTTTTGATCTCTCTCTCTCCGTCTCTCTCTCTCTCTCTCTCTCTCTCTCTCTCTCTCTCACACACACACACACACACACACACACACACACACACACACACACACACACACAGACAGACATACACAAACACACACATGCTCTCCCTCCCTCTTCCCCTGTCTCTCTCTCTCTCTCTCTCTCTCTCTCTGTGCCTCTCTCACCTCTCACTCTATTTCTCTCTCTGACAAAAACATGCACATGCACACACACACACACACACACACACACACACACACACACACACACACATCTCCAGCACTGCTTCAGTGGCTTTTAGGAGAAGGGGGAGGGGAGGAGGACAGAGGAGAAATGAGAGGAGAGATAATGGTGTGTGTGTGTGTGTGTGTGTGTGTGTGTGTGTGTGTGTGTGTGTGTGTGTATAAATGTGAGTGAGGGGAGGTGTGTGTGTGTGACTGGAGGCAGCACTATGTGGGCAGGGTGAAGGGCGAATGGAGCTAACGATGACAGTAAGGTTAATTAGTGTTAATTAGTGCGTTACACTGCTGCTTCATTTGATTGGTGGGAAACGCAGACGCCAAAATCTCTGATTTTCTTTTAAGGCAGAGCAGAAAACTACATCCAGCATTACACACACGTCTGCTCACACATGCAGGGGAATAAATGGTCATTCATACACACACATATACATAAATACACATGCACACAAGCAGGGCAAACACACATACACACACACACACATTTGCAGTGTGCACTGAAACCCATTTATGTACCCATCGGTGCACACTCATACACAAATACACCTACATGCACACACTCACATTAACAGCCTCTTTTTCCCCCTAATGACCCAGTCTAACACACTCTCATTATCTCACTCAACACTTAGGTGCGCACGAACACACACACACACACACACACACACACACACACACACACACACACACTCTACTAAGATAAACATGCAGCTGTTGACAACCTGACTTTGCCACCCCCCAACCCCCCCACCTGACTTCAGCAAGCTACAAATACTCCACCATTTTGGCCTGGAATTAATCAAACTAGCAGAGCTGTGGAAAAAAAAGAGCCCTGCCCACACATACAGTACGCCTGAGCTAATACAATTTACAGCATGCAGCAGTGCACTGATACTTGGCATCAGCTCTGGACTCACACAGCACTGAAGTGCTCCTACTCATTACTGGCATCATAATTGAACTCAAATTAGCAAAACGTGATATATGAAGTAGAGTAACTACACCTGCATTTAGAAAGCTACGAACAGAGTCAAACTGCTATTTAAGACTTCCAGCAAAATTCTTCAATGGTAGTCAGTATCAATAAAGGAACCCGACTGATCCTGTTACAATGTCGCAGTTTCCACCGGAGATAAAAGCATGTTCTGATTGTATTACTACTTTGTGTTTAAAACTCATTGAAGAAAAAGCGGAGAGATTCTGTCACGATTACGAAATATGAAACTTTCAGTATCTATACTTAAGTTATGTGTTATTTGACTAATCAGCCTATAGAACCATCATGCCCTGTGCTGATGAACATAATAATAAAATAGATCTCTTCGTTCAATAAAAATGAATCCCATGAGTTTCAGTTAAACACAGAATTATGTGTCATAAATTGGAAGTAAGAATAAGGACTGTGCTATAACGTGAGATAGTGGAAATTAGTATTTCTGTGTTTGAAACCCACAGGGTCTGAGTTTAGTGTACGTATGTGCAGTTTGGGACGCCGTGCGAATAACAGCATGAAATCTTCCGCATTTAGCTTTCGTTTCGTTACAGTGGCTGGTCATTAATAGCTTCATCTTCCGAAATCAAATCAAAACAAATGTTTTCAAAGCCATAAGATTTTATGAACTCATTATCTAAAATTCACTTAGGCAGTCTTTTAATTGTGTAATTATAACGATGCTGCCTTTTTATGGCAGTTTTGATCTTATAAACGATACCGTTGTTGCTAGGTTACGTGTGTATGTGGTGGAGTAATACTTGAAGAGCTTCAGTCAGAGTGCCAGTGTCATGCAATATTGGCACTCCTAGAACGTCTCTAATCCAATCACATTGCGGGGTCAGAAATAACTGTGGTGTAATCATGATTAATCGCATTTGTCTTAGTTGCTTAAACATTTTCAATGTAAAACACTGGTCTCCCTCAAACACTGTACAGGGAAGTATGTCAGAGGTATCGTCAATTAAAAGTCGATTAAAAGTTGGCAAATGTTGCTGTGCTATCATGCCAACATGAAGTGTGTGAGCACAGGGACTTCTGCCTGCACTACTATGGATGGTTAGAAAAGAATGAAAATGTTTTGATGATGATAATAATAATGTATCGGAATAATACTTTATTAATGTGATGACTCTGGCAGTCCTTGTTTTCCACCTTGTTTTGCCACGCCCACTTTAAAGAGAGACTTCCGCTTGTGTGTAGAAGTGCCAGTCATTTTGCATCAAATGGTTTATGGTGGTATCATATTCAAAGCATTGAATGCAATCTGAAGTAGGCTACAAAAAACAAAAAAGACCAAAAAACATTTTGTGGGGTACCATATTCAAAGAAGAGGAAATGCGTCAATGGTTGAAGGCACTAAATTTAAAACACCCACCATGTTCTAATCAAAATAAACAAAGATGGCCAAGCCCCATTGTTTAATGAAAAAAAGGTGGATACTGATGTGGATTATATAGTTATAGTTATTTTAATTAATTATGGAATCCAAGTTGGATGTTAAAGCAATGTTGTTAAATATCTGTTTTGATATTTGGCTGTGACTGATATCAACACCAACTGCTGACAGTTTTGCTATTAAAAACTCTAAAGCTGCACCAAAGATTACAGCTATGTATCCATGACATAGAAAGACCTGAACGTCCAGTAAACAACAATAAGCAGTGGTAGGTGAACCAATGCATTCAATGCATCAATATTTACATACGCACAAGCCTGAGGAAAACTATAGCACCAACTTATCAGTTATTAGTGTTAATAATTTAAAGAAATAATTTTAATTCAGTTTTCCAATACAACAATAATTCAAATACAATCTACAAAACCCATACACTGTACACCCCTTAAGCAAATCTAGGGCTAATAATGATCGTTTCATCACGTTGTTGCTTCATTTCTAAAGCAGAAAGAACATTGAACGAGTTTAGACTAAAAACGTAGTATCAGTTTACTAGTTTGACCATCCTACAATGTTCTCTTTGCCAATACATTGCCCCTCCAGGCTCCTGCATTATGTAGTGCATTTAAAATATTAAAATGTTCTCAACTAAAGTCAATCACTAATTTGCAGCTCTGTGAAGATCCGTGCAGGTCTTTTCCAATCAATTCTTGATCACCGAACTCAAGTTTCTTCCATGTTACATGATGTGCAGCACTACTTCTGCCTAAAAACATCCACACTGCAACCAGGCAGATCAATGTTTCTCACAGGATGCAAATACCTTCTGGCACGTCTGGCCTCAGACGGGGTTCTCCGCATTTTAAAAATGATTATCTGCCTGTGAAGCGTGGCAGACATTCCAAAACAGTAGAGCTACACTGAGCTTCACACGCTGCTGCAGCTCAATCACTGGAACAACTCTGCAGAAGGTTTACAGCGGGCTTTTAATGCAGCCTACAGTAGGCATGGAAGAGTGATACTCTGTCACGATAAGAAAAGCTCGACATGCACTTCTCTTCACTGACTGCATGACAATGGAATCAGATTTTATTCTAATCTATTTTTTCCATTCTTCTGATAATTTATTGAATTAACAGAAAAAAAACATATCTCTTTAAATAACAGAAGACATTTAATTAAATAAATAGTAGGGCTGTCAAACTATGAAACACATGAATTTCAGTTATAATAAGTTCATTAACACACAAGGTTCATGCTATAATGTGAGATATTGGCATTGGTGTACTGATCTTCAGCATTAGCCCTGCAGCCTCATACCGAAGCGCAGTACACCAATGCCCATATCTTACAGCATAGCATTAACTTGAGTGTATTATTGTGATTATACCACAGCTCCACTATTGACGTATATAGATAAAGAGAGCAGAAAATATTTTGTTTATAGTGGGCTTTACAGTAGGCATGTATAGGCAAGTAATATATCATGATAAGAAAAGCTTGACATGCACTTCTCTTTTTATTGACTGCATGACACAAAAATCAAATTATCAGAATACTTTTATAATGTTACTTTTTACAATTAGGATTCTGATCATTTATTGAACTTTTTTATTGATTAGTTTTTTAGCTGAAACCTAATGCAAAAATCAATGATATTATTAGACTGATATGAATGATAGACAATTATTTTACATCAAGAGGCAGAAAGTGCTTAATCCTGGGGATTCTGGCCCATCTGGCAACACTGAAGAGGTTGCCATTGCTGGTTGATCATGTCAGTGATTAGTGGTTCGTAAACGCAGATGGTAACAACATCTTTTAACATTTTCTATTAAAATCGACGGATAAAGCTATCAAGATATGGTCAGATCTCGTCAGAGACTATGATAAAGGTTTTTAAGCTGTTTAAAAGTACTTCCTACTAAAATCAGTGATGTCGTTTGCAGATGCAGTCTGAATACATTTCCAACTGCTAAGGATCTCTCATTTATTCTTAGCAACAAATGCATTAGGAAGCATGTTAACTAGCAATCTGGAACAGGACTACTACAACTCCACCAGGGATCTTTGAATTTTTGAATAGTATATGCCCTTAAGGCTAAAATTGAGCCCTGCTTCTGACTATTACCGAGATTCTGGTGGGATTGGTCACTCAATGTGGCCAAGAAATGTTTATTTTTACAGATGGGTTCATAAGAAAAAGTTGTGTTTGTGTTTCTGTGTGCAGGGTAGAGAACTGCTTGCTGCACTTCATTAGCTAGCATTTAGCTGGATGAACAAAAGTTTGTTCCACATTGAACTGATAAAAGCTGGTGCACGGAAGTATGTGGTTTCACAGAAGAGGTCAAAGTATAAACACTGAACACTGGACTTGGCAGTGAACAAAATGAAGGTTGTGTTTTAAATACCCTCCATTTCCTGAGCAAACACAATTAACTGGCTATGAAAGTGATATATAGCGTGATCAATATTCCAAAACCAGCCTGACTGACACAGTTATCTCATAAGTAAATTGCTTTGACATCTCATTAGCATGACTCTATAAGTAACCTTTCCCAAATGAACCCTGTTTGTATTTATCTGCACTGAGCTGAAAACACACACACAGACACATCAGCCTGGAGCAAGAGAAACTGCTGCCAGACAGAGAGAGAGAGAGAGAGAGAGAGAGAGAGAGAGAGAGAGAGATGATAAAGTAATATCAAAGAATGAGAATGAGATGACCTCACTCTACCACTCTGCCAAACCATCACCACGGCAACACAGCCAAGAGAGACAGAGCGCTGATCCAACTATTGCATCAGGAAAGAGAGAGAGAGAGAGAGAGAGAGAGAGAGAGAGAGAGAGAGAGAGAGAGAGAAAGGAGGAGAGTGTCTGGGAGAGAGGAAGAGTGAGAAGCAGAGAGAGATAGAGAGACAGACAGCGAGAGAGAGACAGATAGAGTAAGAAAAAAGGAGTTAGTCAGTGATTGAGTGACAAGGGATGTGTGTGTGTGTGTGTATGTGTGTTTGTGTCTGTATTCACTTTTATAGTGGACAGAGAGCAAGCTTGTGCACACAAACTCCACACACTCACATATACACACATGCACAGCCACAACACACACACATATCTGCAAACACACAGGTGTGATTACTGAAAAAGGCATAGAAGTGGGGGGGATGATGAAGAGCTGTATGGAGTGATAGAGATAGAAATAAATGAAGCCTATGAGGCTTCATCGAATTTAAATCAGAAAGAGGAATAGGAGGGGGGAGGGGAAATGAAAGAGAGTGTGTGTGAGAGAGAGAGAGAGAGAGAGAGAGAGAGAGAGAGAGAGAGAGTGTATGGGGGGGCACTTGTAAGTCAGACAGAGAGACAGACTCTCTCACACACATACAGAGGTTGATGGCGAGAAGAGAGACAGAGCGCCTGATTAAAAGAGACAGACAGAGAGAGAGAGAAAGTAGCAGGCAGAAGGAAAGAAAGGCAGACAATATATAGAGCAGTAGAGAGATAGAGAGAGAGAGAGAGAGAGAGAGAGAGAGAGAGAGAGAGAGATAGAAGGGAGAGAAAGGAGGTAGGAGAGGGAAAAATGAGGGAAAGAGAGAGAGCAAAAAACAGAGAGAGACAGAGATGGGGGAAAAGGGAGAGAGACTGAGTGATGAAGTGGATGAGGTAATGACAAACAGAGGAGAAAAGTGAGAGAGAATGAGAGAGAGAGAGAGAGAGAGAGAGAGAGAGGGGGAGAGATGAAGAGATGGAGAGAGTGCTCATAAAAATCAATGAAAGTGTCTGAAGAGAAAAGCCTGTCCTTCAGTAACCTGCCCCTGACACAGGACTGAACACAGCATCAAAGACACTAACAGTGAGAGCGAGAGAGAGACAGAGAGATGACATTAGATAGAGAAGGGGGAGAGAGCGAGAGAGAGAGAGAGAGAGAGAGAGAGTGCTCTTAATGACAGACTTTGAAACGAGAGAGCAACATACAGACAGCGGGGGGAAAATGAGAGCGCGAGCGTGAGAGAGAAAGCGTGCGTGTGAGAGAGAAAGCGCGAGAGAGAAATAAGGTGATTAAAGGTGTAGGTGTCTGTGTGTAATAAAGCAGTGTGAACCTCCTCTGTGTTTGGGAAACAGAGGAACACTGTTTGTCCTCACACACACACACATACACACACGCACACGGACTGACAATGACATTTGTGTAGGTTTCAGAGTCTGTGTCTGGTTCTCTGTGTGCACAGTGCATGTCCAAGCATTTCGCGTATGTTTGTGTGAAGGCTTGTGTACTTTGTAAGGGCCAGATGTCCTTATAATGGCAGAAAAACATGACGCTAGGCTTGGGTGGTGTAACGATAATACCATATACTGCAATATATATATAAAAATGTTGATCAATTCTTTTCATTTCTGTTCTCTGTCTGTCTAGTTCACAGCCAAATAAGCTCATTCCCCCATGTGCATGTAATCAGTGTGGGAGCTCACTGATTGCTGAGGTCACGCTTAGAAAACAGGTGTGGAAACAAAACAAGCCCACCAGAGTTGCAAGTTTAGCGACATGCTAATGAGTTTATTTAAAAGCAAGCAAAGCAAGCAAACCTGGATGAGGCAACCTGCCGTCTGCTCTCTCAGATATGTGTATGATTTGAGTCTAGCTTGAACACAGTCTGTGAAACTTTAGCCTGCAGGCTAGATAACTTATCTAAGCCTGGATAGCCGGCTACGAGTCCAAACACGGCAGAACCGGTCTCATTTCACCTTTCTGTCACTCCGACACCAGTCGCTCAGCAGTTAGTCCTGTAAATCTGTAGCTAGCTGAAAACGTCCTAAATTCAGCACCAGGAGGCCAGTAGGCACAAGTAGGCACCATTCAGACGAGCTGATCTGGGCTTTTAGTCAGACCGAACTTGTTCTGTGGTGGGCAGATTGTTATCCTGCTAACTGAGCTAAGGGTAACAAGCTTATTCTAATGCTAACCAGCTTCTCTCCCCTGATTCAGAGCAGTTAAAAATTTGTAACTGTCAGACTGACCGTTTAACATTTATTGAATGATCGGTTGAAAAGTGTGCACTGTGTTCACTTAGTCTGTGACCCCATGAACAAATGCTACTAGGCTAATATTTAGAGATAGTATAAAAAAGTGGATACTGCCCAACCCCATGTGGCACAGCCGAGTACATTTTAGCTGGTCTAGAAAATCAGATGTTTTAAACACAAACTGAACCAAAAAAGGAGCAGAAAGAGGGTGTTTTTGGTTTCTGAGGTAAGGCTTGGGTCAGGTTCTGGTGGAGGTTTAATATTACTTGTCCATAGTAATACGCAAGTCAGCGAAGGTCCTCCAAGTACAGCAGTGTGTGAGTTTATGTGTATTTGAGGGAGGCTGTGTGAGTATGTGTGTGCTGCTCTCCAGCTCCAGGGTGGCTGACTCACAGCAGTCTCTTTCTCACCACAGCCTCAAAAGGGAAAGTGTTCCACACTGGCTAATGGAAACCACTCTGCCTGCTTTTCCCCACACTAAACCTAAACCCTCACTCCCTTTCTCTCTTACACATACACACACACACACACACACACACACACACACACACACACACACTTTCCCATTTCCACTCTTTCTCTCACATCCACACAACCACACACATCTTTCTCTTTTATCCTCCCTCTGTTGTTCTCACTGAAACACATACATGTGCTGAGGAAAAGAGAGAGAGTCAGAGAGAGAAAAGAGAGAGAGAGAGAGAGACAGAGAGAGAGTCAGAGTGAGAGAGAGAGAGCTTGTGGTTTCCTAAAAACAGCTGCACTCTTCCCGTTTCGGCTTAACAGGTCAACAGTGCTTAACCCTTCTTTCATACGCTCACGCACACATGCACACACACACACACACACACATAGTTTCCTAACTTCTCACACTAATGTACACTGCCTGCATACCACAAATACACACACACACACACACCTTTACACCGGCCTCTTACCATGTGCTAAGTAAAAACACAGCTTTGAGTTGTCAAGGAAACGGCAATACATACACACAGTCCTCAGCCAGTTCCCCCTCTCTCTCTCTCTCTCTCTCTCTCTCTCCCTCTGTCTCTCTCTCTCTCTCTCGCGCTCCACCTTTACTCTCCCAGTGTCTCTCTTCCTCCGCTCCCTGTCTGTCCTCGTTTTACTCTCTGTTCAGTAATTCACTCACGCCTTGAGCTCAGAACAGCAATAGTAAGTAGGAGAGGAAGCCTAAAAGAGAAGCAGTGTGAAGTGCAGTGGCTCTGACAACGCTGTACAGCAGAAAAGAAAGAAGTGGGAGAAGAGCGAAGAGAAGAAGAGAAGAAGAGAATAAGGGATACGAGAGGAGAGGGAAGGAAAGGAGAGGGTAAATTGTTATGGTTGTTTTTTCAAGGTGCTTTTCCAGAGCCTAAAGAATTGCAGTGTTCAGAACACATCAGTGTCATGTGCCAGTGCTGTATCCACACAGACACACACACTCAAACCTCCCTCTCTTTCTCACTGTGCCTTTTTTTCTCTCTTGTCTTTTTTCACTCACAGCTTGCTTGCCCGCCACATCTCCCCCTCTCTCGCTTTCACACACACACACACACACACACACACACACACACACACACACACACACACACACAGACAGACACTCACACACATACACACATACACACACACACACACACACACAGATGAAAGAGCGGGACTCTCCCTTTTATCATCCATCCACAGGCATCAGAGACTGGGAGTGATGAAATGATGCAGCAGTGTGTGTGTGTGTGTGTTTGTGTATATGTATGTGTGTGTGAGAACACTATTTCTGCACAGCACACAGTGAATGTAAACTACTCTGCAGTCATGACTGTCTTTTCCCACATCACATAAGAAGTGTTTTTTCTTATCATTGTGAAAAATAAACAACAGGACCAGTGGCTCAACGGTAAGATGATGAAGACTGAATTCCCCCATTAGATGATATTCAATATTAACAACTTACAAGTACATAGATCTATATATGGCTTACAAGTATATAGATCACAAGAATAACTATATCTGAGGTCCAATTAAAAAGTGCTTCACTTCTTACTACCAATGTCATTTCACATACGCTTGTCTTCTACATTAAGCTTGTAAGCTTTCATAGATAATTGGGTCCATATGTTGCTCACTTTTTTTAAATAAGAGATACTGATATAGCATGTAAACTCTGTTAATGTTTCATAACGTATTGTTCACAACAGAGCTGCAAAAACAGCCCAGTATGAATACTGAAGTGCTTCACCTTATTTTCCATCCCAACAAGGGGCCGGTGGGGATTGGTGGGGTATCTTTGTTTACTTTGTGTTAGAACTTTCTGGTGCGAGAGTGGATCCGCTGATATAGCTAACAACCACAGCGATAATAAACAATGAGTAGTATAACATGCTCAGTTAGAGTGTGTCTTAATACTTAGATGTGTTCTATCCACCGTCCTCAAAAGAAGAGGTCCTGTGTCTATGGTTAATTTTGTGGAGGGGAAACCAACACTAGAACACTCTTACCCAGAGATATGACTCTGTTATGAAACTCAGGTGAAGAGGACACATCAGGTGTGAGTGAGGCACCTGACTAACGTCACTAACCTGACAGCCTCACAAGCGTCCAATGTCTCAACTTCACCTGAGCTTCATAACATAAAGGATGTAAAGGAAGTAGAGGCAGGTCTTCTTCTTCGGTAGGCAGTGGATAGCATATAGGGTGCCCCAATATACACTCTGATCTTTCTGTGCTGTGTTGGAGAGCTAGATCTAGCTCTAGCTCTGCTCTAAGCAGCTCTAAATAACGTTAAATAGCCTGGTAGCCTAATTCACTTTTAAGTGCTAATCAGAAACCAACTGATACAAAATGCCCAGAACTTCTAACACAAAAGCAGAAGAAAATAACTCTTAAAAGTGTGCATGGCACAATTGCATAGCACAAGGTGAATAAAGAGGTTTCAGCCTGAAATACTTTCTTAATGAGGCCCATTACAGGACAGCCAATCAGATAAGAGATCATTTGCATATATGAGAGGTTATAAAATGATGTAAATGTAAAACTGAATTACAACTGCCAGTGACATATTGTTTAGATCAAAGCAAGCAATCTTGCACATATTTATAGGCATACACACACACATATACACAACCACACACATACACACAACCACACAACCACAAACATGTTTTATAAGCTCTGCAAAGGTGATACTAATGACTAGTCTTGTCTGATCTGAACTCACATGCATAGTGAGACACAACTGGTTCTTATACTGTTCTCAGCAGTGCTTAAACATGTATAATGTCCTATCGACACATTAGAAAATCCTGTCAGCTAAAATTGCCCTACATTAATCTAGCTCATAAACCTGACATGGCTTGTTTTGATTGGATGGTTTTAAAATAACTACAAAGAGAACCTTATGCAGCATTGTCAATGTCCACCAGACAGAAACCATGTTTTCACAAAGTAAACTTACTATTTATTTAGGTTTATGTACTTTACACTGTTCCTTCAATACAAACCAAGATAGCTCATAACCACCCATGATCACACACACCGGCAGACAGACAGACAAAATCACCCCAATTTAGAGTAACAAACCCTTGCACACAGACCTCATATGGGCGAAGCTCTTCTTGTTCTGTGTAGAACTCCAGCTGTCGATCAGACAGAAACTCCACCACCGACGCCCCACCCACTCGGTCCTGGCCAATCAAAGGCCGGAAAACCTGAAAGACAGACACAACCAATTGGTCCACATGTTTACCAACTGTTTAGATTGTTTACGCAGCCTCCAACCAACCTCAACATTAGAAGAGAAGCAGATCTAGGCTTAGCAGAAGAACATCTTTACTACAGTAGCTAAACATACAAAGGATAAAGACTCTACAGAGCCTGGGTTAGGAGTTAGGAGTCGCAGCTGCAGTAAGTGGGTAGACCTCCTTGCAGTGACTACAGTGACAGAGCAAAGCGGAGCACAGTAGCACTTTGATCATCCATCTACGCGCCTCTGTTCTCTCCTTTCTTCCTCTTTCTGATTTCCCTTGTGTTCTTACATTCCCACAACACACACTGGTACATACGAAACACAGAGCGGGAGACAGACGGAAAGGCGTTCAATAAACAGACAAACACATGCGCCCCCACACAGGAGTACACAAACACACACACTTTCCTCTATAAACCTGACATTTTGCTGAGCTGTATAATACAGCATGTACCAGCTGGTGCAATGCTAATGTGTGTGTGTGTGTGATGAGGCATGATAGGGTCTTGGCTGTGTTAAGCAGTGTGTGTGTGTAACGTGGGATAGTACTGGTGTAGAGCGGCTGTCTCGTGAGAGATCACAGTCAGATTGTCATTGATTTAATCCCTTTCTGTATGCACAGCTTCTATTTATAGCTCTACTAGGACAGTGCAGTCAAACTTTCCATGTCTGATAGCTCGGACAGTGTGTGTGTTATGCAACATAAGAGTTTTCATCTCTCTGAGGTACTCAGAAGTGAAACTCAATCTAAATGAGGGCACAGTGGTGTGGGACGTGTGTGTGTGTATGTGTGTTACTGTGTTCATGGGTGTGAGTTCATAAACCATGAGCTGGAGGGTAAGGGGACAAACAGTGTGTGAGCTATTTTTAGACCCTTCCCTGCATACACACACACACTGCGGTTCAGAGACTCAGTTCTGTCGGTGAGCCAGACAGATGTAGACAGAAAGAAAGGACACACAGCTCCAGCAAAGCTAAAACTCAACACATCCTTATTGGAATATTCTTCACTCATGTACAAAAATGCATTTCTAACGCTTATATATATGTGTGTGTGTGTGTGTGTGTGTGTTTGGATACAGAGCCACACAGCCTAAATTAGGAACTCTAGTCAGCTACTCTAGTGCAGGAAAGTCAGATTTACTACATTTAATCTTTATTTAATTTAATATTTAATGAAGTAAATTGTGATAAATGATCCAACATTAAATGTACACTACTTTACAGTGCCAAGTTTTAAAAAGTGATGTAATTCTACACATTATCACTTTCCACATTCCTCTTTCTCAGGGACAGCGAATCAAGTAACTGGAACTAGTGTAATCAGAATACTAGCTATCAAGCTAACAGATAAATAACAGGTGTAGGCAGTATTCGCGGGTTGAGTTCAGCATGCATCAATCACTGGTATTAAGACCACAGACTTGGAGTTAGTCCAAAACAGAAATGAAGAGTCTCAGTGAGCTCATTTCACCTTTTCTGCTATTCTCTTTCGGTGAGTTTCCTCATGAACAAATATATTACATCAAATGAAACACACTAAAATAATACTATATATATATATATATATATATATATATATATATATATATATATATATCAAAATAAATGCTAACAGCAGCCTACAGACTCCATAGTACCTAACCACTGCTGATGCAGGACCTGACATGGCCTACATTTGTAAGATCTGAGCAGTATTGCCAATATGAAACTGGAACCCACCAAAGAGCCCACAACTTGCCCACCTATTTTCACCACATGCTCTGAATGCTCCTGTGTGACAACATTACAAGCAAACATGCTTGTTAAAGAAGTTAAATTATATCTTTTTATTTGCAAAAAAAACACTAAGACCGTTTACATCAGGCCACTTCATGCATCTTGAGTATCAGGATTATGTGGCCAAACCACATAAAAATGCATGTGTAAACACACATAAGACTCATTTAAACCAGATACAAATCCGATCACTCAAACCAGAGGAGGTCTGAGACGCACTGGATATAGAAGTGTAAATGCATCAGTCGACAAACAAAACCCCTCCCAGTTCAAACATCATAGGTCATAGGTTCTACAGCAAGTTTTTCTGCCTTGGAGCACTGGTGCTTCTTAACCTTTACACTACTTTTTTTTTTTTTGCTCTGATCAACCAAAAAAGGAATCAGATGTTCCCTGTATTGTGCTTAATTAAAGGGACGTGGCCTAATACGGAACTGGAAAGCATCCATGCAGTTAATTTCAACAATCCAAAGAATGTGGCACCTAGAAAATGAAGCACCCTCTTAGCACAAGGGCCACTTTTCCTGCATATCTACTCATATAACTTTCAAGTTGAGGACTTAATACAGATCTGTATTACAGTGGGGAGAACAAGTATTTGATACACTGCTGATTTTTCAGGTTTTCCCACTTGCAAAGCATGTAGAAGACTGTAATTTTTATCATAGGTACTCTTCAACTGTGAGTGATGGAATCTAAAACAAAAATCCAGAAAAATACATTGTATGATTTTTAAATAATTAATTTCCATTTTATTGTGGGAAATAAGTATTTGATACACCAGAAAAAGAAACTTAATATTTGGTACAGAAACCTTTGTTTGCAATTACAGAGATGAGACGTTTCCTGTAGTTCTTGACAAGGTTTGCACACACTGCAGCAGGGATTTTGGCCCACTCCTCCATACAGATCTCCTCCAGAGCCTTCAGGTTTCGTGGCTGTCGCTGGGCCACACGGACTTTAAGCTCCCTCCAAAGATTTTCTATTGGATTCAGGTCTGGAGACTGGCTAGGCCACTCCAGGACCTTAAGATGTTTCCTACAGAGCCACTCTTTAGTTGGAAGACCCAGCCACGACCCATCTTCAGTGCTCTTACTGAGGGAAGGAGGTTGTTGGCCAAAATCTCACGATACATGGCCCCATCCATCCTTCCCACAATACGGTGCAGTCGTCCTGTCCCCTTTGCAGAAAAGCATCCCCAAAGAATGATGTTTCCACCGCCATGCTTCACTGTTGGGATGGTGTTCTTGGGGTTGTACTCATCATTCTTCTTCCTCCAAACATGACGAGTGGAGTTTAAACCAAAAAGTTCTATTTTTGTCTCATCAGACCACATGACCTTCTCCCATTCCTCCTCTGGATCATTCAGATGGTCATTTGCAAACTTCAGACGGGCTTTGACATGCGTTGGCTTGAGGAAGGGCACCTTGCGTGCACTGCAGGATTTTAATCCTTGATGGCGTAGAGTGTTACTGATTGTTTTCTTTGAGACTGTGGTCCCAGCTCTATTCAGGTCATTGACCAGGTCCTGCCGTGTAATTCTGGGCTCATTCCTCACCTTCCTCAAGATCATTGATGCTCCACGAGGTGAGATCTTGCATGGCGCCCCAGACCGAGGGAGATTATCCGTTATTTTGCATTTCTTCCATTTTCTAATAATTGCACCAACAGTTGTTGCCTTCTCACCAAGCTGCTTGCCTATTGTCCTGTAGCCCATCCCAGCCTTGTGCAGGTCTACAATTTTATCCCTAATGTCCTTACAAAGCTCTCTGGTCTTGGGCATTGTGGAGATGCTGGAGTCTGACTGATTGAGTGTGTGGACAGGTGTCTTTTATACAGGTAACGAGTTCAAACAGGTGCAGTTAATACAGGTAATGAGTGGAGAACAGGAGGGCTTCTTAAAGAAGAAGTAACATGTCTGTGAGAGCCAAAATTCTTACTGGTTGATAGATGATCAAATACTTATTTCCCACAATAAAATGGAAATTAATTATTTAAAAATCATACAATGTATTTTTCTGGATTTTTGTTTTAGATTCCATCACTCACAGTTGAAGAGTACCTATGATAAAAATTACAGTCTTCTACATGCTTTGCAAGTGGGAAAACCTGAAAAATCAGCAGTGTATCAAATACTTGTTCTCCCCACTGTATGTCAAATCCCACATATTAATATGATTTTCATCTATATATGATTTTTCATACTTGTTTGTCCCACTGCTAATTTATTCTAGGAAATAAATTAATACAGAACACAACTGAAGCTAATGAGCAGTCTGGACTTTAGAAATCTACAACAGATTAGGAACTCAACTGTAAAGAAAAATACCATAAAAAAACCATAAACATGACAGCATAGTGGAAACAGTGCATTAATCTTTCTGCACACAACCTCAAATGTGTGATATAATACAATTTATATACACATAACAAAATAATCAGTGTGAGATTGCATGGAATATAGTACACAAAAAAGAAGCATTCATTCCTGTCTTCTATTGCTGGAATAAGACCTTAAAAGCCACGGAGAGAGCTGGAGATACACCAGAATACCTGCATACAACTGAGAGACACTGCAGCTATATTTAGAATGCAGCCCAATCTCATTCTAATGACATTCAAATTCCTCATGAAGGGACAGCTCTGAGCCAGTGAGAACTGCTCCACCCTGAGTCAACACACACACACTCACACACACACACACACACACACACATATCCGCATGCACACACACACACAAATTAATCTTGTCACTCAAATACATTTTCAGTAGGAGGAGGAACTGTATGCGAGCCAAACTCATACAGGATCATATAAGCAGATGTGAGCAAACTGCATCTCCCTTACTTTCCTTTACTTGCTGTCTTGCTTTCTCTCTCCCCTCTCTCTCCTCTCTCTAGCTTACTCTCTCTTTCACTCACTCACTCACTCACTCTCTCTCACACTCACA